>NW_012149396.1:6503482-6540258 GCF_000956105.1 Propithecus coquereli | reverse complement strand
ATAACTTAACTGAACTGAGACTATTTTATAGTCTTTATTCCACTTAGAATTAATACTCACACATAACTTTGCAGAAATATCATTGTGTTTGATGAGAGGATGCTGTCCCAGACCCTGTAGAGGGGGTTAAGTAATACATGATTTTGCCACTAAAACCTTTCAAATACCTCAAATATTCTCAATTCTAAACCATCTATCTCCAAAGAGTTTGGTTAAGGGATTGAGCACTTGTGTTATTAGTTATTCTATAATTAGATCTTGTTTTCTCAGGGTAACCGGAATCTATTGGCCAGACATGGAGACAATAAGCTATATTACTTCCTCATACTAGAATAATTCTTGAGAGCTATTAACGAGTCCCTAAAACCATGTCACAGAAGGAATTTGCTCTATGAACCAAATTTATACTATATAATGGAAGAATAAGTTGCTCTGCCATTTCCATATTTATTTTATAAAAAGGTCAGTGGCAAAAATTATCAGTGTTAAGGGTCTCCTCCCAAAGCATATTTGATATTACTTAAGGCTGGCTCTAGGTGACAACATCACACTTTTTCTGACCTAGATGGAGGATTTAGTAGCATCAATTAATTAATGGGTTTCATTTTATAAATCCTTTCTATAACAATTACTCATTCTGTGGACATTTATGGAACACCTACTCCAGGCTGGCCTTAATTGAGGTAATCAAGTTATAAAGATGAATGAGACTAAAGTATTCACATACTCATTTGATCCTCAAAACAATATGTAAAATAAGCAGGGCAGATGTTATTGTTCCCATCTTAAAGATGTGAAACTGAATCTCAGGGAATTTAAGTGACTTGTTAATGTTCACACATTCAGTAAGTGGTAGAACAGGACTTAAATCAAGGCTTTAATTCATAGTCTAGTTATATTTCCAACATACTAACATCTTTTGAGAACCTTTTGTTTGCTGTAGAAAATGTTTCATTTTCTCCTCACTCAATCCTCCTCATAGACATTTACTTTTAGTTGGCTGCTCAGAATTTGTTCCCATTTTTTTGTTTAGAGAATGCACTGTGAAGTGAGTTTTTATGGGAGAGAGGACTCTATTTCTTACCATTAAACCCCAAAAGCCCAAACCCTCCTTTTTACCGTCCCCTGATAGCTGTGACTCAGAAACATTACTTAGCTCCACCAGTAAGATAAGCCTCTTTGAAGGTAGAGGCTGAGGAGACCAAAGCGTGGGGACAACCTAGAGCTCATGCTGGTGAGGTGGTGCATTCTGTCATCAGCTGCGCTGGCTCTTTGGCTGTGTTTCCTTGTGCCTAAACTTCATTGATTTCACATGGTTTTCTGAACTTGGTTCTCATCCCTTTCAGTCTATTCTTTGAACCATCTGATTTTTTTTTCCCACTAATTATTTTTTGTCTGTGATAATTAGCCTGAGTCAGTTTCCATTGTTTCCCATAAAGAACTCTGCCAAGGAAAGTTCCATTTTTATAGATGAAGTATTGGCCAGAATTGGTCACATCAGTGAGAACTGATCAGATTTTGGGCATATTTTGAAAAGTGAGCTGACAGGATTTGCTAATGGATTGGCCATGGCATGGGAGAGAAAGAAAGGGGTCAAGCATGTCTTTAGACTTTTTCGTCTGAATAATTAAAAGAGTAAACCTACCATCAGTTCCAGTTCTCTAGTACTACGAACCATTCCAGAGGTAGTGGACTTAAACAATCTTTTTTACCATCTCCATTAGTGTGGGCTTCTCATAGCATGATGACTGGGTGTTAAGAGGGAACATTCCAAGAGAACCAGGAAAAAACTGCATGGTCTTCCATGACCTAGCCTCAGAAGTCACATAGTGTCACTTCCACCATATTCTATATTTGGAATTATTCACAGGCCCATCCAGATTCAAGGAGGGGGGACGTTGGAGCATCAAAGAGTTTGGGCCCATGTTTTAAAACTATTATACCATTTATTAGGGAACTCCAGGAAAGCTTGGGAAGACAGGGAGAGGGACAGGTTGGGAGGGAGTAGAAATCAGGTGTTTGTCCATGTTCAGCATAGATGTCTACTAGTCATTGCAGAGGAAACAAAGGTCAGGCAATTGAATATGAGTCAGGGGTTGAGGTGAGAAGTTGGGGCTAAAGATACAAATTTAACAACTGTCTGTGTATAGGTGGTATGTGAAGCCATAGGACTGGTTGAGATCATCTAGAAAGTGGATGTAAATATGGAAAATGTAAGAAACAGGGATTGTTTTGTTGGAAACATGAGAAGCAAGTACCAAAAGATGCTGAGAAGGAAAAGCCAATGAGGAGTGTGCTCTGCATGTTTGAGCACAGTGAGCAGAATGGTAGGAGATAATGAGGGTAGGAGAATAGCAGAAGCTGAGTCAAGAAATGAACGTAAAGGAGAGTGACTGTAAGCACCAATTTTCCTAGGAAAATTGGCATGTTCTTGTTATGAAGTAGCTTCAGCAGTGGTGATGAAACATCGTATGTAACTGGTGCCAAAAAGAGAGCCCGTGATTTCCCTCGTTTCCTTATGTTCAGAAAAAAATGAGAAAAGTGATAAGACTCCAAATATTTTTGGACTGTGGTCAATTGTAGGTAACTGAAAGTACAGAAAACCAAACTATGGATAAGGTGGAGACTATTGTGTATACACATACACACACACGTGAAATAATATTCAGCCTGAAAAAGGGGGGAAGTCTTGTCATTTGTGACAACATGGATAAATCTGGAGGACATTATGCTAAGTGGAATAAGCCAGGCACAGAAAGACAAATACTGCATGATCTCAATTATATGTGGAATCTAAAAAAATTGATCTTATTTTTAAATTTTATTTAATTTTTAAAGTTTTTTGTAGAGACAGAGTCTTGCTTTATTGCTAAGGCTGGTCTCAAACTCCAGGTCTCAAGTGATCCTCCTGCCTCAGCCTCCTAAAGTGCTAGGATTACAGGCAGGGGCCCCACCATGCTCCAGAAGGAATTGATGTTAATTCTTTGAAAATTTGGTAGAATTCTCTGGTAAAATCAGCTGGGCCTGGAGATTTCTTTTTTGGGAGTTTTTAAGTTGCAAATTCAATCTCCTTAATAGTTAAAGCACTATTCAATCTATTTCATATTGAATGCTAATTTATGCTTTTTGAAGCATTGGTACATTTCACCCAAGTTTTTAAATTTATGTGTGTAGAATTATTCATATTATTTCCTTATTGTCATTTTGATGTCTGCAGGATCTGAAGGGATATCCTTGTTGCATTCCTCATATTGCTAATTTGTGTCTTCTCTCATTTTTCTTTGCTAGTCATTTAGAGGTTTGTCAATTTTATTGATCTGTTTTCAAAGAACTAGCTTTTTGTTTCATTGATTTTCTCTGTTGCATTCTGTTTTCAATTTAATTGATTACCGCTCTTTATTTCTTTCTTTCTATTTGCTTTGTATTTATTTTTCTCTTCTTATTCTAGGTCCTTGGAGGTGAGAGTTTGTATTATTGATTGGAAACTTTCCTTCTTATCTAATGTAAGCATTTTAGTGCTATGAATGTCCCTTAATTACTGCTTTAACTGCATCCTACATCTTTTGATATATTGGACTTTCATTTTCATTCAGTTCTAGTATTTTTAAATTTACATTGAGACCTCTTAATCAATTATTTAGGAGTGTGTTGTTTAGTTTCCAAGTGTTTGGAAATTTCCTGTTAACTTTTCCGTTATTGATTTCTAGTTCAGTTTTTTTGTGGACAAAGAACACACTCTATCATTTCAATTGTTTTAAATTTATTGAGATTTGCCTTATGGCTCATGATATGGTCTATGTTCCATGAATGCTTGAAAATAATGGGTATCCTTCTGTTTTTGAGTGGTGTGTTCTATAAATGCTGATTAGTTCCTGTTGGTTGATGATATTGAACTTTGTATCCTTGATTATTATTTTTAGTTGTTCTATCAATTATTGAGAGAGGGGTGTTGAAGTTTCCAAGTATAATTATGGATTTTTTAATTTATTCTTTCAGTTCTATCAGTTTTTGCTTAATATATTTTATAGCTCTGATTTTGGTGAAAACTCATGTAGGATTGCTGTATCTTCTTATTAAATTGACCTTATCATTACACAGTGTCCCTCTTACTGGCAATTTTCTTTTCTCTGAAGTTTACTTTTTTTGATATTAACATAGACACACCTGCTTTCTTTGATTAGTGTTTACATGGTATAATATTTTCTATCCTTTTACTTTGCTACATTGCTAAGGCTGGTCCCAAACTCCAGGCCTCAAGTGATCCTTCTGCCTCAGCCTCCTAAAGTGCTAGGATTACAGGCAGGGGCCCCACCATGCCCCAAAAGGAGTTGATGTTAATTTATGTTACTTTAAACCTATCTATTAATATATTATTATATTGACTTGAGTTTTTTGTAGATAGCATATAGTTAGGTCATGGTTTTTTAATTGACTCTGCCAATCTCAGTCTTTTAATGGCTTACTTAGACTATTTACATTTTATATAGTTATGATATATTAGGGGTTAATTTTTTGTTTTCTATTTGTTCTTTCTGTTTTTCTCTTTGTTCTGCCTTCCTGTGTGTCACTTGAAAATTTACTAAAATTTCATTTTGATTTATCTATTATGTTTTTGAATTTATATATTTGTATAACATTTTTAGTGGTTGCCAGAGATATTATATTGTATATACATAACTTATCACAGTCTGCTAGTGTTGACATTTTGCCAGTTCAAGTGAAGTGTAGAAATCTTACTTCCTTTTTCATATCTTAACCTCCCCCATTTATATTTGTTTTAAATATTTCCTTTACATTTACTTGACACTTCATCAGATAGTGTTATAATTTTTGCTTACAACTGTCAACTATGATTTTGAGAAATCAAGAGGAGAAGGAAAATGTAGTGTATTTACTAATATTTTTGCTTTTTTAAATATTTTTATTCCTTCTTAATGCTTCAAGATTTTTTCTTTTACAACATTATTTCTGTTTATGGAATTCTTTTAGCCATTCTTTTAGGGTAGGTCTGCTGGCAAAAAAATTATCCTAGGTTTTTTTCATCTGAGAATACCTTGATTTATCATATATTCCTAAAGAATATTTTATCTAGATGAAGAATTCTGGGTCAACAGTTCTTTTCTTTCAGCACTTGAAGAACATTGTGGCACATTTTTTTCTGGCTTCCATGGTTTCTGTTGATAAACTCACTTTCATTTGAGTGGTTTTTCCTTTACAGTCAAAATATAATTTCTCTATCTCTCCGTTTTCAAGACTTTTTTCTTTGTTTTTAGTTTTCAGTTGTCTTTGGCTATGATTTATCTTGGCGTGGACATCTTTGAGTTTATACTGTTGGGGTTTACTATGTTTCTTGGATCTGTAGGTGTATGTTTTTTTGTGTGAAATTTTGGAAGTTTTCTGCCATTGTTTCTTCAAGTACATTTTCAGCACTTCCTGGGACTCTAATTACATGAATGTTAACTCTATTGTTATAGTCTCACAAGTTCCTGAGGCTCTATTCATTTTTCTCCAGTCTATTTTCCTTTTGTTGTTCAGATTGGGTAATTACTATTGTTCTATCTTCTGCTCCACTGATTCTTTCCTCTACTCACTACATTTTGCTGTGTAACTCATCATTTGAGTTTAAAAAAATGTTGATTATTTTATTGTTCAAGTTTATAATTTCCATTTGCTTGTTCATATCTTGAATTTATTTGCTGAGATGATTTTTTAATTTGTTTCAAGTGTGTTTATAATTGCTCAATGAAGCATAGTTATAATGAATGCTTTAAAATCTTTGTCATAAAATCTAACATCTCTGTCATCTCAGTGTTGGTGACTGTTGCTTTTCCTTTTTAAATTAATGTTGAGATTTTCTTCGTTATTTGTATAAGTGATTTTCCACTGAAACCACTGAAACATGGATATTTTGTATATTGTGTTATGAGACCTTGGATCTTATTTAAACATTCTGTTTTAGCTAGCTTCTTCTGACATTTCCCAGGGAAGGGTAGGAGGACTGCCTCGTTATTGGCAGGTGGTAGTAGAAGGCTAGGCTGCTCTCTTGGGGACCTGGACCACTGGTGAGTAGAAAACATACAGGCTAAAACATGGAAGGGAAAAAAGATGTAAATACAGGAAAGCATATAAGAAATTTATATAACTCAATGGAAAGGTCTAACACATGTGTAATTGGAGTTTAAGAATAGAAGGGGGGGAAAAATGGGGTAGAAGCAATATTTGAAGAGATAATGTCCCAAAATCCTCCAAAACAGATGAAATGCATCAAGTAACAATTTTAAAAGCTCTATGAACTTCAAAAAGGATGAATACAAAGAAAAAAAATCTGCTAAAAAAATCTTTAAAAAACCCTGAGAAAAAAGACAATGCATAAAAGGATCCAAAAATACAATTGGCAGAACAATAATATAGAAGCTGGAGGCAATGGAATGGCATCTTTAAGGTGCTGGGGGGAGAAGCAAATCTAGAATTTTATAGCCAGTGAAAAAAATCCTTCAAATGTGAGGGCAAAATAAAGACATTTCTAGATAAATAAAATTGAGAGTTTTTTTTTCTAGTAGATCTCTAGAGTTCTTCAGGCAGAAGGAAAAT
Organism: Propithecus coquereli; assembly: GCF_000956105.1. NCBI lineage: Eukaryota > Metazoa > Chordata > Mammalia > Primates > Indriidae > Propithecus > Propithecus coquereli. The sequence continues at coordinate 6,533,667 of NW_012149396.1, read as the reverse complement.
GATTACATATGGAAACACAGAAATGCAGGAAGGAGTGAAGGGCATTGGAAAGAACAAGAATGTAGGAAAATATAAAGAACATTGATTACACAAAACGATTATGTGTTATGGGATGTAACATATACAAAATTAAAATGGCATGGTGAAATAAAAGATGGGAGATGGGTAAATAGAGTGAAGTTGTTCTACGTTCACAGCATGTCATAGCAGTTTTGCAGCTGGCATGTTTTGGTGGTGGCTAGATTTCTGAGTAGCCAAATGTTGGCTAAAACAATGCATTGATAGAACCATTACTGTGTGTTGTACTATGTAATGGCTTCACCTGTTTGATCACATTTAATCCTTACAACAAATCTATGAGACAGGAACTGCTATTATCCCCATTTTACAGAAGGGCAAACTGAGGATAAGGTTAAGTAATTTGATCTTACTGATAGTAAGTTGTAAAGGTGGGATTTGAATGAAGTTTTGCCTGACCATGCCTTTAACTACTACTCTGTATGGTCAATCTATTCCAAGTTCTGTTATTTAAGAGTATTAGGGTCAGATGTGAAATTCATCCGAAGCTTAGTAAAAGGAGGAGAAGGCAGGAGTGAATACCTTGGACAGTAGCATTGTGGCTGATAAGAAGAGTGTTTCTTCTTAGCCCTGAAATTTTCGAGTCTCCCAAGTCACTGTGTGTTCACACAACTGGGTCATTTTTACACCAGGGGAAAAAAACATCTAAGAACATGACAGAATCTGCTTGACATAAAAGTGACCATTTACATGGTATGGTCTGATAGAGTTTCTGACCTTTATGCCCCAGAATGACTCTTTCTTGGGCTTGCCAGGGTATCTGAAATTTCTGTTCCTTCTCATGTCTTTAAGGTGAGTCAGTGAACACCTTGCGAAAAAACAGGTGCCATGAAAAGGCGTGTATTAATATAGTCAGCTATCGAGACCTCAGCGCCCACGCTTTGGCACAGAACAGTAACTCAGGGAGTGGAACCCAGCAAGGATATGTTTTCAGGTGCTGTGCCACAGTTGGCTTGAGGCGTAGCTGCTGGAATTTATGGCAATCACTGTCCCAAGTTAATCAAGTATGAGTGACTCTCACAGGTCTTCCAGGGCAATATCAACGTAGATTGGTAATATGAAGAAACAACATTTTGTAACAGGAATGAATAAAAAAATGCTGTACTTGTGTTTCCTCCATGAAATGGAGACCTGTCATTCAAATACCAAATGCTACTGCGTGTTTTAGATAATTATTAGGTAATGATTACAACTTTTTCCAAGATAGCCGGCAGCTGTTCCTGCCTTGGACGCAGTCCAGTGGAGAGGAACCAAGGCTGAAAAAAGTCTCTGGCCTGGCACTCTGCAGTGATCATTTACATGGGCGAAATCCCAAGTTTCACATGTGAGATGAATTCTGGAAATTACTGTGTATTAAGAAGGCATAAATAGAAAGTAAGATTTGAGGAAAGATTGAAGATTCTGGAAAGAGAAGCTATTTGGCTGATGCAGAGACTGTGGGTACCAACACAGATAAAGAGAAGGAGATGAGCAGATGAGGGATAGAGGACAAAGTTAGCCTCACACAGCTTAGGGCTGCCTAACCATCCTTATCTAGAGACATACTGCCATTTATCTGAGTGTTTTTTGAATTTCTTCATAATATATATGTCAACATTGGTGTGGATCAGTGATACAGAAATCCAAAGTCATGGAATCACTTTAAGGAGACAGATAGACGTGTTTCTAACCATGCAGCTATTTGGCTAAACTCAGGTCCCACTTAAAAATATTACCTGGATTTAAGATAATCCTTGAGGATTTTGATTCCATTAAAAAGTTTGAGCATAGGATAGATGTAATCCTTGATTTTTCATTTAATAAAATGTAGAGGAAAATGAGTGGAACATACACCAGCACCCTGAAATATCAAATATCAGATGGTTAGAAACAACTTTTGAATAGAATACATTCAGACAAAATAGGAATGCATTTGAAATCACTGGGTGATGTTTTGGGTCGTTTGGGGAAATGTAGCTCTTCCTGCCCCTTTTTCAGTCTAATGAAAAAGAAATCTGTCTTCCACACAGCATTACGGAAGCATTTGCACTTCTAATAGTCACAGGGTGCCAAGGCATGGTATTCCTCACTGATGGATGCTTTGCGAGTCAGGAAAAACGTTTTAAGCATTTACCAAGTGGCAAACACTGCACTGGTTGCTTTGAATTTAAATGAAATGGAAAAGAAGGATCCTGTTCTTGTTTAGGTGACAAAGTTAACCTTCTGAAAATATGTAAAATATTACATATTAAACATATTGCGTTGTAATCATAATTGCTGGAATTTTTGGAGCATGTTAGAATTTTCAGTCATTTTGCAAGTATCTTTTCATTTGATACTGACCATGTGTGGTGTGTTTACTATGTGCCAGATATTGTAATATATTATCTCATTCAGTCTTTCTAAGAACCCCACGTGGTAAGTGCTGTTATTGTTATAGAGAAGAGTCTCAGGAAAGTTCTGGGGGTAGTCAGAATAAGCTTTTTAAATAGATTAGGAAACAGGATCATGGAAGTTAAATGAGTCATTTGACCTTAACGACCTTGTCTTTCTAACCTTTCTCATGGATCAGTCTACCATGATACCATGATACCTTCTGGTGAACTTCTGGACATTAAAATGCCCTTACCCACTATCTTTATTGGCCAGTTGTGTTGGAAGAGGCAGTGTGCTTTGCAAAGGGTTCACTTAATTATCTGTGTAGCCTCGTAGATTCAGAATGAGGCATGGATGGAGGATCACTCACCTAGATGCTGAGAGGGTAGGTAGGTCTGATTAAATGGAGAACTTACTTGAAGAGATGGAGCCAAGACAAGGAACCCCCCTGCCCTCTGTTCCAGCGCAGTCTGCTTGGGCTGTGGGGTGCTGTGTGTGAGCGGGGCTGTCTGAGATTGTACACTAAGAAATAGATTTCGAGACAGGGTTTCACATAGAAAGTTTATTGTGAGTGTTTTCAGGAGGTATGTCTGTAAGGTAGTGGAGAAACCGACTTGCATTCCTGCAGCAATGGAGGTCTCAGCCAATTCTACAGGGAGCTTTGGAGCTGGGATGGCCCCTCAGTGCTGTTCTGCACTGATGCATGTGGACCACACCTTCACATCCCTTCATTAGCCAGCTGTTGGCTGTAGGCTGTCTCCTAGAAGGGGCCGTCACCCCTGACAAGGCAGCTCCTGTGGCTGAGGTAATTCCCAGTGAGTCCCGGGAACCAAAACTTGAGTGGACAGAAAGCATCAAAGTCCCTGACTTTTTCTCTATACCATGCAGTGCTCAGAACAATGCCTGGTACACAGTAGCCACTCAGGAAGCGTTTGATGAATAAATGAATGAATATTGGCCAGGTTTGGTTTTACTTCTTTGCTATTTCTATTTTGATGCCCTCTTTTCCACTCTGCTGCAGACCCGTTGGCTACTCTGCTCCTTCTCCAACTTTGGAACTTCTCATGGGCTTCCTATTCTCTTAACTCTACGATCCATCTTTCACCTTGCATAGTCAGCCTCCCTCCGTCATCTCACCCCCCATTTAGACCTTCTGGTCTTGCTCCTACTCTTTTCAGGACTCTGTCTTTGCTAGGAAGTTGGTAAAATAATATGTGCTCCATGTGTGTGGGGCTCACTGTGTACTTACCATAATACTTCTGGAAGAATTTCTTTAACCTAAAGCTGTCTGATAGCAGTTGTTTCAGGGATAGTTACAATTTGGTAGAGGAACTGGACTTTGGGTGGGAAGGAATTTGAACGTCTTTTTGATCATTCCAAGCTATCTGCTGCTTAATCTACTTACGCTGAATGAAGTAGAATTGAAAGAGGAACCCTCGGGTGACAGACCAAGACTTTAGAGATTCTAATGCTGAAGAATATCAACAACATCTCTTTTCCAGACTTCCTCTTTCCTTACTGAAAGGCTTCAATGAATAGACTGATGTGACTCTGTGTATAACAATCTGCTCTCATGTGAACCTCCCCATCATAAACAAAGGGGCGTAGTAGCAGAGCTTTGAAACCTCAATTGCTCCTGAGTCACTGCATCAGTGGTGCTTACTTCATTTCCAGCTCCCAGCCTTTCCATGGTGCCTGCTTGCTGAGTCTGAGTAGGTGAAGGAGCCCCAGGGGCCAGCCACTTCTGTTTCCTCCCAGTGCAAGAATCTCTCCAGTTGTTCCTGTGGTTATCATCTTGAAAATTGCATTATCTCCCAAGGCAGCCCATTCAATTGCTTTCAGGATAGTAGGGCTGGGAAATTCTCTTCTTACTTGCAATTCCACAAGTTCTGTGTAGGATGCATTGTGTTAACCTCTGGCCCTCTGAAGGACAGGCTCAGTCTTCTGCTTCTACTGGACATCTCCAGCAGTCTTGTCCTTCAGTTACTCAGCCTGCAGAGGGTTAATTATGCATGCAGCTCTGGTCTGCAGAGGAAAAGCACAATGTGGAATTAAAGTCACAGAAACAGTCCTTTCTAGCTGATGGCCCTCTGCCTCTCATTGCCAAAAACATAAATGTTGGCAAAAGATACAAATGTGGGTCATGATTTTGGGTTGAGCATATTGTGGAAGTACAGCAGCCTTTGGCTCTGGGCCTTTGTATCTTAGAGTTTCTGGCTCTGTGTTTAGTGACTCTAAGGACCACTGAAACAATCTTGGCTGTGTTTGTGTGTGTGCATGTGCACATGTGCCTGTCACGGGGACTGGGGTGTAGGGTGTTAGGAAAGAAGAATGCTGGAGATCTAGATTTTTCTATAATTGATAAAAAAGAAAGACTGGTCTGAAAATTTTGCAGAGTCTTGAAGTAAAGTCATTGCATACACCACAGCCTTAATCACTAAGGTTGATTAATCATTGAAAATGGAGCCCAACTTTGAAATGTTCTCCAGCTGGATGTAGCATCATTCATACATTCAATTCGTATTTACTGACTGTTCACTGAATGGATAGCCCCATTGCTGGTTATGCATAGAATGCATTATCTAAACCACTTGTGAGTTTGAGATTGACTAGAAAAGTCAGTGATAGCAATAAAATAATAATAATTGTAGCTACCATTGATTGAGTGCTCTCATTAGATAGATGTTGTGGAATTCATATGGTCCTTCCTCCCACACTCCCCACCACCATAACATCCTTGCGATGTGAATATTATCAGAGATTCTGGGTCTAGTATGTGCCAGAGCTGGGACTGGAGTCCAGGCTTTTCTGACTGCACAGTCTTGGTTCTCTCCATGAAGCTGCACTGACTCCCCACAGGGACAGGGGCAGAAATCAGTCACAAATCAGCAACAGCAACATTGTGCTGAAAACATTGTGAGTCTAGTCCACACGGTCTCATTGAGCATGCGGAGATCTAGCGAGGCAAATTTAGTCTAGGCAGACATCCTGGAGGAGGTGTCTCTGTGGCTAAATCTTACAAGGAATAGAGAATTCAAATTTGTGGGGAAATTGACTTGGCCTTGACTTGGATTTGGTTTGCTCAGAGATCCAACAAAATTGACAAATGGAAAAACTATTCACCTTCCCCTCCCCTCCCTTTTCCCTTCAGTAGGAAGAAAGTCTCACTTAAAGGAAGTGGGGGGGGGTCCTCCGCATTGGATCTCTGCTTTTGCCTGTGCTGACGTAGGAAAACCTATCTCCCTACTCATCTTCTTCCTCCCTCTCCCCTCAGGCTGGAATCTCATCCTGCACTTTGTGGTTTTCACTTAACGAATGTTAATGAGATGGCATTGTAATCACCGGATTTTATAAATATCTCATCCACAAATTGGACCACAAAACCCAAATGAGCCAGCTGAGCATCTATATTCCATGAGCCTGTGTTTTCCCCACAGTCTTAACCAAAGGATGTAAAACGTGTTCTTGCTTTGAAGCCGTCAGGCCCATGGGTGTTAGATGCTGGAGACGACTGCCGTCTGCCTGGCCCTAACTCAAGTGGCTTGCTGGGTATGAGCCCTTCACACAGACCTGGGTGATGTAAGGGATTTAGCCTTGATCAATTATACCCTTTTCAAGTTAACGCTAGAAAAATGAGAAATTGATTTTTTTGACGAAACAATATTTTAGAAATTCAGGATATAAAAATGGGATTTGACCTCTCTTATCAAGTCAGCTATCATCATGATGATTACAGTCTACAATTATGCCATATTTTGTATGTCACGGCCTAATGCGATCAGCTTGTCAGATTTGTTCTGGGAGAGGGTAGAGCAGTGATGAAGCTTCCAGCTGTGTCTGCTTTGTGGGGCGAGGGGGGAAGGCTGGAGGATCCATCTTGTTCAGCAAATCTGCTAGAGTGAACGTTCTCAGACACGGGCATCAGATTCTAATGACCCTGCTTAATCTCTGCAGAGATCTAATAAGCAAAAGCTGTATTGAATACTTTTTCTGGAATTTTAGATTTTTACCTGGTAGTTCGTATTTTTAACCAATGTGCTCTTGTTATTATAACGAAATTATAACCAAACAATATGATTTCACAATAAGCAAAGAGGTGACATATATTGCAGACAGTCTATCGTTTCAAATGATGGATTAAATAGCATTTTGAAGGTAGGACCGAGCCTTATGCATTTCTTTATCTTCAAAACTTACGACACTACTTGGCCCATAGAATGGGCTTAATTCACTGAATATTTGTAAATAATATTTCAGCCTTGGAAATAACTAAAGAATATTCCTTAGCTTTTCCATTGGAGCCAGTAATCTGAAAGAAATCCCAATTCTTAAAAATCTGCCATTAAAAAATGTTGCTTACTTTGGGTAAGTGACAGTTTGCAAGGTGGTTAGTTATTCAAACATTTGAGTAACCTGGTAAAAATTTCCTGGTAAATGAAACAAAAATAAGTATAAAGGAAGGAGAAGATGAGAGATTGTGTTAAAAACAGCAGTACAACGACAACAGCAACAACAAACCTCTCTTTAGATACAGGAACCTGATTGTAAATTTAACTTTCTTATTATTCATTTCTAGGTGCTTAGCCATTTTCCTCAATATCATTTGTTTAATTACTGATTTAAAGTGTCACTGATTTAAAGTATAATCATATACTGAATTCTTGGATCTGCTTTCAGAATTTCTGTTCAAGAACAGAATATATTGATTTTTATGTCAAGTCATTCACTAGTAATATACTTTTAATTACGGTAACTTTTAAAATATGTTTTAATACCTTCCAAGGCCATTCATTCATTGGTAATTGTTTTTTTAATAATTTTTGGATTATTTTCTCATAGTTATTCTTCAGGCTGAGCATAATAGTCATTTTGTCAAGTTAAGTTGGTCTTTGCCTTGCTCTCTGCCTTCTATTTCCAAAATCTGGTTGGAATTTTGATTGGAATTGTGTTACATTTGTGTATTAATTTGTGAAAAAATTAACTAATTTATGATGTCCGATCTCTCAATCTAATGATGTGATATCTCCCACTAATGCTATGGAGAAAATACAACGTAGCAAGAAAACAACTAGACTGAGAATCAAAGCGTGTGAGTTCTAGTACCTGCCCAGTCGTGACTGCATTTCTGTTGGCTGTTTGCGCTGTGGTTCTCTCGTCTCAGATGTTGAAAAGCACAAACATCTTTACAAATCTGAGGCTTTGGTATTTATGTTTTTACATAATTCATAACCTTCTTTGTTTGATAGAATATGGATACTCTTTCTTCAATTCTAGGATTTTGCATCAGATAAAAAATAAGATTATAAGTCAATATATAGAGGAATTCTAATTCTTGTTAGGGTGTAGAAAGTTGCAAAAGACCACTGCTGGGCTGGGCGTGGTGGCTCACGCCTGTAATTGTAGCACTCTGGGAGGCTGAGGAGGGAGAATTATTTGAGCTCAGGAGTTTGAGACCAGCCTGAGCAAGAGTGAGACCGGTCTCTACCAAAAATAGAAAAATTAGCCAGGTGTGGTGGCGCATACCTGTAGTCCCAACTATTCGGGAGGCTGAGGCAGGAGGATTGCTTGAGCCCAGGAGCTTGAGGTTGCTGTGAGCTATGACGAAACCACTGCACTCTACCCAGGGTGATAGAACAAGACTCTGTCTCGGAAAAAAAACAAAAAAACAAAAAACCAAAACCGAAAACAAACCCCACCCAACCAAACAAAAACCACTGTTTCTGCCTTAAAAAAAGAATAAGACAGATAAGTTACAAAATCGTAACCCATCAGATACCGTAACCAAAAAGTGGAAGCAACCCAAGTGCTTTGATGAAAGGATAAACAACATGTGGTACACACAGAGTGGCATACTATTCAGCCATAAAAACGAAGGAAATGCTGACATATGCTATGACATGGATTAACCTTGAGGACATTATATTAAGTGAAATAAGCCAGTCACAAAAGGACAAATATTATATGATTCCACTTAATATGAGTTACCTAGAGTAGTCAAATTTGTAGAGACAGAAAGTAGAAATGGCTGGAGAAGGGAAGGGGAATTGTTTAAGGAGTACAGAGTTTCTGTTTGGGAAGATGGAAAAGTTCTGGAGATGAATGGTGATGATAGTTGCACAACAATGTCAATATACTTAGTTCCACTGAACTGTACACCTAAAAATGGTTAAAATGGCAAATTTTATGATCATATATATTTTACCATTAAAAAAATCGGAGTGGCGAGGACAGAAAGAAACCTAAAGGAAATATAATCCGGAAAGTGATGAGCGTTTCCCAGGAGGAAAGAATAGGAAAGTGGCGGGGAAGAACATGCCAAAGGCAGGGATAAGAAGCCAGTTGAACTTCAAATAACTTTTTTAAAAAGTAGAGTTTTAATTGAACCATAATTGACATACAATGAATTGCGAATATTTAAAGTATAAAATTTGGTAAGTTTTGGCATCAGTATACACCGATGAAACCTTCACCACAATTGAAGTAATGAGTGTCTATGTTACCTCCAAAAGTTTCCGTGTGTCCCCCTTGTAATCCTTCTCCACCTTCCCCCCCTCCCACCACCCACCCTCCCATCCCAAGCAACCGAGGTCTGATTTCTGTCACTATAGATTAGTTTGTATTTTCAAGAATTTTATATGATATAAATGGAATCATGCAGTAGGTCCTCTTCTAGGTTTGGCTTGTTTCACTCAACATGATTATGCTGAGATTCATCTATATCACTAATTGCATCAGTAGTTCATTTCTTTTTATTGCTGAGTAGTATTCCATGGTACGAATACCCTCTCTCTCCCCTCCCAGACCTATGGCTGTATGACTCCTTTTATACAAAGTCCAAGAACAGGCAAAATCATCTGTGGGGATAGAAATCAGGATGTGTTTTCCTCTGAGATGGAAGAATTGACTGAATGGGACCCAGTGGAAATTTTGGGACTGACTGAAATGTTTTATATGTTGTCTTGGGGGTTAAAATTCATGAAACTAAATACTTAAGATCTGTGTACTTTATTACATGTAAATTCTACTTCAGCAGGTAAAAAGAAAATCTAGCCTATAGATATAGAAAAGTCCGGTAACGTCAGCAGAGTGTTGTAGTCATGAAGATACTGATGCATAGAGAGGCTGGTACAGCTGGGTGGCTGGGGAGGGGTCAGCCAGTGCATCACTGTCCTTTGGGAGCTGGCATCATTCATTCACTACTCTGGGGTTTGGTTTCCTCCTCTATGAAGTGGCCAAACCCTATGATCAATAAGTAGGGTGATCGTGTTATTATATATTGTCCAAGTCATGACATTCTTGTGAGTGAAACGAAGCTCTAATGGTTAATTATGCCAGCACAAATGTTGTAAACTGCTCCTGTCCTGGGCAAAGGGTGGTGAACAGTCGCCGCATAACTAAGCATCTCTAAAATGTCTCAGACCGTATGAGGTGACAGCGGTGTATCAGCAATAGTCTGCATCTAGGAGTCAGATCTCATGAGTGATCTCACGGGCTCTGTTTAATCTGATGCTGTGTCAGGATCTGTCAGCATAGCTGCTTGCAGGGGAGTGAGAGAGGTTCTGGAAAGGCCTCAGCCCTTCCAGTCTATAGATTGCTGCTTTCCATGTCTGTGGAATAATAAAGACTTTCTGATAGGAAGCCATTGATATTTCTAGGTTAAAAACTGTTGTTAAAATGGGCAGGGTGCGGTGGCTCAGGCCTGTAATCCTAGCACTCTGGGAGGCCGAAGAGGGAGGATCGCTTGAGCTAGGGAGTTCAGGATCAGCCTGAGCAAGAATGAGATCCCGTCTATACTAAGAATAGAAAAAATTAGCCGGGCATGGTGGCGCCTCACCTGTAGTCCCAGCTACTCGGGAGGCTGAGGCAGGAGAATCGCTTCAGCCCAGGAGTTTGAGGTTGCAGTGAGCTAGGCTGACGCCATGGCACTCTAGCCTGGGCAACAAAGTGAGACTTTGTCTCAAAAAACAAAAACAAAAGCAAAAACACTATTGTTAAAATGAAGTTAATTTCTCAATAGGATGAAAAATGGATCCTGCTTTCCCCTATTCAGATAGTATGAGAGTCCATTTCTCCTTTTTCATCACAAGGCCACCTCCTATTTTATCCCTTGGGCTTCTTCTTTGTGTCCCCAAACTGGCAGCAGAGGAGGCTGGCTTCCTAGTTCCCAGCTTCTGGGGTTACTGTGATGATGGTTCGATTGCCCTTCCTAGACGGACTTGGTCTTGGCTGCTGTGGGCTTGCTCGGTTATTCCCAAGGGCCTGGCCTATGCTGGGGGCACCATCATAAGCCTGAGATTATGACTTGTGCACCTCAAGGGTGATCTCTGGTTACAGCACAAGGCGAGGTCTGGAGTTGGAGGTACTTAATCCATACGGGGCAGGTGAGAAGATGGTGCCAAGTTGGGAGCTGAGTGTGAGGGAGACTATAGTGTCAAACTGTGAGGAACGTTAGCAAGGCAGAAAGGAAGCAAACGAAGAGGAGTTCCCTGAAGCAGCATGCTGAGACCACGTCTTCGTCCATTTGGGCGGCCATAACAAAATACCATAGACTGGGTGGCTTATAAACAACACAAATTTATTTCTTACAGTTCTGGAGGGTGGGAAGTTCAAGATCAAGGTGCTGGCATATTTGGCGTCTGGTGAGGGCCTGCTTGCTGGTTCATAGAGGGCGCCGTCTCTCTTTGTCCTCACTTAGGGAAGGGGGAAAGACAGCTCTCTGGGGTCCCTTTTACAAGGACACTAATCTCATTTGTGAGGACTCCACCCTCATGATCTAATTACCCCCAAAGACCCACCTCCTAATACAATCCTATTGTGGGGTTAGGATTTCAACATACGAATCTGGGGGGGATGCAAACATTCAGACCAAAGCAGACCACTTAAAGGCGGGTGACAGAGAGTAAACTCTGCCCACAACATGCAAACAGTCTAGGTATTCAGCAATGAGAAATGTGGAGAATTGCAAAGATCAAAGAGAATGATCCCTTGTCCCTGCTTGTAGTTCGTGATTCTCTTCTTTAGATAATATCCAGATCCACCCGACCTTCCTCTTTTATACCAAAGACTCACTGCACTCACTACCTCATCTCTTCTCCTTCCTCTAGCATTTGCTGGATCCGTCACATGGAAAATACTTTCTCTTAGGGCTGGATCAGAGAATGAGAACAAACGAGCCACACAGTGGTCCCTGGCACAAGAGGATCATATGCTGGTCTAGACACTCAGGTTGGGGGTGTGTGATGTGATGTGCTTCCCAACCGAACGCCCCAGGCTACCTGCAGGAAGGACCAGTTGGGCCGTTTCCTCGTGGAGGCCTTCACATTACACATAATTTTGTCTCCCAAGAATGAAGTCTTCAAGCAGTCATTCTGGTATTGACATACTTGAAGGCAGGAAACTTTCTTGCACACGTTCCGTTTTGAAGGACATAGTGCTTCCAACAGGAAGAAACAAGTCTTGTGGCCATTTTAGTTTCTGATTTTCTATTGACTTTTCCCTCCTTTGCATCAACACTTAATCAGCCTCCGTTACTATCTTCAATACGTTGTTAAAAGCAGTTTCAGTGTGTCCCATTTCTGAGAAAAATATCTCCTACGAAATTTCCACCTTAGTTCCCAATAGGTTTTGTTTGATGATTAGGTCACAGAGGTTCCTGGAAGCTAAATCAGACATATTAGTGTTAGTGACTAAAGTTGTTTAGATCTATATCTATATATCTGTGATATCTGCTGCAAAGATGAGAATGAGTTTTAAATTGATCCTTAAGGTGAAAAACAACCGTGTCTACTGAAACATCTTAGGCATTTCTTTTGAACTTACCCCTTCATGTCATAGGTTGATCAACTTTCATATTTTCTCTATCCATGTTCTTTTTCTTCAATGTGGTGCATGCAACCCAGCCAGAAAACTCACTTACACGAAATCAATCTCCTTGGCACCGCACACCTCTTGGGTGTGGGAAATGATTTCTCGTGTATTAGGAATGTCTTTAGAATTTGTTGATTTTGGAGGTGATACTTGATTTGTTTCTGAATCCGTTCGTTGGAAACATCCATTTACGGTCTAGGATAATGGAAAGTTTTGCAAAATATAATTTGAGGATATAATGTCTGTCACCCAATAATGCTGTTGGACTTTTGCAGGATGAATTTGTTACCTTTGAAGGAAACATATCACACCTGGAGTACATCTGAGTCTGTGTATCACTGAATTGTGTTCCATGGGCTATACTTTATAAATACTCAAATTATTAATACTTGGTGATGGGGACTGTTGTAAATGAATGTAGTGAGTTGAATTGTGGTCCCCGAAAGATATGTCACATGGAAACTCTGAATGGTTTCCAAGGGGAAGGGTCTCTGTGGGTGTAATTAAAGTGAGGATCTCGAGATGAGATCATCTTTGACATGGGCAGGCCCTAAATTCAATAGGAAGTCCGTATAAGAGAAGAGAAGGGGAAACAGATGCGTACACACACAGAGAAGGCCATGTGAAGATGGAGGCAGAGATTGGAGTCATGCATCTAGAAACCGGGGAATGTCGTGTGCCTCCCAGGCTACCTACAGGAAAGACCAGTTAGGCCTTTTCCTCTTGGAGGCCTTCACGTTACACATAATGTTGTCAGAATTAGAATGGAACAATTGTCTCCATTCTTAGGAGACAAAATTATGGTAGCTGCCAAAAGCAAGGAGAGAAGCATGACAGATTCTTTCTCAGAGCTTCCAGAAGGAATCAACTTTGCTGACACCTTGATTTCAGACTTCTGGCCTCCAGAACTGTGCAGGAATACATTTCTGTTGTTTAAGCCACCAAGGCTGTGGCAATTCATTACAGCCATCCTAGGAAACTAACACAATGAAGGTCAAATGAAATACTTTACATACAGTAAGGAACCTGTTACCTAAAGCAGGGTTGGCAAATGATGGCCCCATGGGCTAGTTCTGGCTGCTGCCTGTTTTTGTAAATAAAGATTTATTGTAACATACTCACACTCATTCATTTGTATATTATCTATGGCTGCTTTTGTGCTACAACAGCAGAGTTGAGTAATTGTGACAGAAACTGTAAGGCCCACAAAGATGAATATATTTACAACTTTTTGTTGTTGCACATCCAGATTTACTTAAGAAAGGGACAATGGTAGATAGGGGATTCCGTGGCGATTGCTTTGGCCAGTCTTAATAATATCTGCTTTAAAAATCTGTATGTTCATATTTTGAATTTGCTTAAAGTTACATGTCTCCTGCGTAAGTGGAGATATTGATTAAAAGAGGTCCAACAAAAACAAGTGATCTATAGGATTTGTGTAGCCCCAAGGTAGAGCGTTTAGTTCAACCTCCTCATTTTGACTTCTTGGTCTTAATGTGAATTGGAAGCATTATTAGGTCAGTAGGATTGAGTAAGCAATAAACATACTCTCAGAATAAGGAGAAGAGCTATCTATCATTGTATTGAAGGTTCGTCTCTCCCAGATGGTCCTGGGTGCTTCTCATTTGATTAGTAATGAGAATGCAATTGGCTGGGCTTTCTCTCTTGAGTGTGTGAAGTTCTCCCAGCTCCTACACAAGAGATGCGGTAACTGAATCTAAGTAGCACACAACAATAGCTTATTTATTTACCGTATTTAGTACACAAAAAGGCATTATTCTTCTGTTGAGGAAGTCAGCCTCAATGATGAGGCATGTTTTTCCCCTAACCTTTTTGTAAGTTTTCTAAAGAAAGAAAGATTTAGAAATTTGGTCATTGAGCTTCTACTTGATCATTTCTGACCAGCGTTTAAAAAGACTCCTCTTATAAAAATTGTTCATACCTCTTGAAAATCCACTTCAAGGGATTTATCCAAGGAAATAATCAAATATTTAATTAGGAAGCTGTTCATCAGAGCACTGTTTATAGCAATGAAAAATTGCTAGGAATGTAAATTTGGAACAACAATCAGTGATAGTGCTTTTACATTATGTTTATCATAGAATAATGATGTGGAAAGATGCTGTTGATACAATTTTAAGTGGGGAAAAAAGAAAACACAATAGTATGTTTGATATAGGACAAACACACACTCAGAAAAACAGGCGAAAGATTTAAGTGTTTTTTAATTTTAATATTCTTTTGCTTATCTTTATTTTCTATTTTTTTGATGAATAGTTTTATGGTAATAAGTTAACTGAAGTCAAATGATCAGACTGTCATTTTAAATACTTTTATTTAGAGTTGAGAATTTTTAGTTGATTTAAAAATAACTTTCTGGGTTTTTTTCTTTAAAAATTGGTCAAGTATTTAAATTGCTGCTCTCTAGGAGAGTACATTTGGGTAAGTCACTTTCTCTCCCCAAGCCTCAGTTTCTTCTTCCAGAAATGAGAGCATTGGGTTTACTGAATCTCTAAGTTCCTGATTACCTATGACATGTTGGGTGGTACGAGTTAGTGTTCAGAGTAGCCTAGTCTGTGAGCTAACCACAGGGACCAAGAATTGCACGCTCAAAACGGGTGAAAACTTTGGGGCTGAGGCTGGTGCCAACCACTTGCAGATCCTCGAGCCATATGGAAATGCAGTTGCAGAAGGAGCTCAGGCTCTTGCTTGGAATGAAGCAGAAGGCCAAGCTTCTTTCCTGGCTTGGCAGCCTTGGGTCAGGTCGGCCCTTTTATGAGGGGGGTTTCTTTCCTTTTTTTTTATTCTCTTTGTTTTGATCAAGCTGCAGTAATGAATTTCTTAGGAAAAAAATTCTACTTTTAAAATTTAATTTGAGGCCAGGCGCGGTGGCTCACGCCTGTAATCTTAGCACTCTGGGAGGCCGAGGCGGGTGGATCCCTCAAAGTCAGGAGTTCGAGACCAGCCTGAGCAAGAGCGAGACCCTGTCTCTACTAAAAAATAGAAAGAAATGATCTGGACAACTAAAAATATATATATATAGAAAAAATTAGCCGGGCATGGTGGCACATGCCTGTAGTCCCAGCTACTCAGGAGGCTGAGGCAGAAGGATTGCCTGAGCCCAGGAGTTTGAGGTTGCTGTGAGCTAGGATGACGTCACGGCACTCTAGCCCGGGCAACAAAGCGAGACTCTGTCTCAGAAAAAAAAAAAAAAAAAAAATTTAATTTGTACTAATCTGCCCCAGGCAGAGAGCCTGCAATAAACTTGGTGTCAATTTCATGTTTTGCTGAAGTTTGTGAAGTGTTTTGTTTCGTTTTAGAACAAGCTACCATTTCTGTGGGGCGGGGGGTGGTGTGGGGAGGAGCATCAGCCTGGCTAATAGTTGTCAGGAAACAGAAGCCCTGAGCATTACATTCGGCCTCAAAAATTTTTATTGTCTTCCTTGGAATTTAACGGGTTCGCCCTTTTCTCCCTCTGCTGCTCTCTTTCTCCCTGTCCCTCACCTTCATTCCCAATCCCCCCTGGAGCCTCCCAGGATAAAAGATATTCCCTTGTAATATATTGAACCATTTCCCCAATAAGATTTTTAAGTTCCTCAGGATAAACCTTGTGATTTTGCAAATTTTGCATCCTGTTCATATCTTGCCCAGTGTTATACGTAGTGAAAAATAAGGACTTTAGATTTGAATTAAAGAGCTGCAAGCCCTCTCAGGTGCAACCGTATCTGCTGAACGTGGGATCTTTTCAATAATGCCATGTATTTTACCCTACTTTTGCTGGGAAATTGCAATCAGCCAGGCACAAGAATAGGATGCATTTTGATGCATTAATATGCTGGGACATTTTTTAATGTTGGAGCACAAACATTCAGAAAAATAACTCCTAGAGCTGTTCGTTCATTCATTCAGTCAGCAAATGCTTATTGAGTTTTGTTCATGGTGCTGTCTGAGGCAGCACGGTCAGAAAAGAGCCAAGACTTTTGGTGTCTGCAGGGTAGGTACAAAGATGGGGAGGGAGGTAACGAAAAAGAGTTGAAATGATACACAGACTCTATGTGCATCTGTCCATCCATTTACCCATCTGTCCATCTGTCCATCCATTTACCCATCTGTCCATCTTCCATCCTACAAACATCAACAGAGAGCCTACCAAGCTCCTGGCGCTGTTCTAGGCACTGGGGGCGTGGTGTGAGTAAGCCAAGCAGTTCCCTGCTTTGTTGAAGGTAGAGCTTATGATATAGCCAGAGACACAGGTAAACAATGACTAAACAAAGATTATTGTTGCAAGTCATGAGCGAAAATGCTATAAGGAAAATTAGTACAGAGAAAGGGATAGAGGCTGACAGTGGCAGTCAGGGAAGCCTCCCGAAGGAGGTGACCCAGAAAGACTGGGATGGAGTGAAGGTGCGGGGGAAGGGGCACGGGACAGGGGGTCAGCTGAGCTTCCATTTTGACTCATCACTAACTGCTCAGCATGGACCAAGTCCCTGAGCACCACTCCCTTGCCCAATGTGTATAACTGTACCATTCACACACTCTGTATTATTATTAGTAATGTTAAGACCTGGTGCATGATTTAAAGGACCTATGGAAAAATTGTGCTTGGGGACGTTTTGGATGTTTGCCACTAGTTCATGGCTGTAGACAGCCAACCCCAGCCTTTCTGGAGTCCTACGACTTTCCTACGAGAAGACCTTGGAACACTGAGAATGATTAAAAGGAGGATGCTCTCAATCTCTTTGATGGATTAAGCGTGCATGATGGGGGCAGGGTTCCCAATAGGAGAGAGACAACCAGCAGTGTTTTCCAATGCACAAGAAAACAGTTTATTTAAAAACAACGCATTCAGTACTGTTTGGCATGTGAGGCAATGAGGCAGGCACATTCACACTTAACAGGTACATTTAGGGGGCTGTCGAACCGTTGCATTTTCTTCACAAACCACAGTCACAATAGACACGCTATTGCCTCTAAGATAGGTGATTATCCCTGTTCACCCAGAATGCAGGAGATATTTACAAGTTTCTCAGTCTAGTAGTGCTGGCTTCTCTCGGGTCTCTGCAGCCCTTGTAGTCTGGCAGCTTGTTTCCAAGGGCAGGCGAGGCTACCTCTCACAAGACAGGTTAAGTCTGCTTTGTAAGGGCTGCGGTTTCTTCCAAAGAGCAAGAGAACTTCTGATGTAGTTGGGAAAGATTGAGAAGTCTTCAGTACTAGTCTCTCAGCATAAAATGGCATTTTCCAAAACGATGCATCAAATGTGTGTGTGTAGGGGGAGGGCATCGTGGTAATAACAGTCTAAGCAGCAAGTATTTTCCCTGACACTTGCTCATTTCTTTAATAACTTACATTCATCATTCTCCCACCTCTCAACCTTTTGGTTCCATCAGTCCTCTGTAAAGAGCTTTGTTCCTCATTCTACACAGATACGCCAATTCTTTAAAATGATGCTAAAGTAAAATGGTGAAACCAAAGTGGGTCAAGTGAGAGAGAAGATACCACAAACATTATTTTGTCTTGACTTCTAATTTATGCTTTCACAATACATTGTCAGCTTCCCATCTAACACACGGAGGCAGCATGGGGTGGGATTGCAGAGTCAATGGTTGGGAGACCCAGATTCTAATTCCAGTTAGCTAGCTGGGTGGATGAGCCACTCCAACTTTCTGAACCTCAGCTGTCTCATCTCCACATGGAAGATGTTGATCTGGATTCTTGACTTGAGGTAACATCCAGGTCTGTGAAGTTCTGCTATGGTGTCCCATGTGAGTAAATGATGTTCCAATATGTTCTGTGTCCTGGGAGAATTTCAGTGCTAGTTACTGACGCTTGGTGATTGGATCTCAACCTATCAATAACCCCCTCCCAGGCTATTGGCTGTAAGGACGTTTTTCTGCATACTACGGGCTCAGATCTGGATCTTGAAATGTGGTTAAAGAGCATTTCTAACATGAGGTCCAGTTATTCTCAGTCTTGAAAAATGGTCTAGATTCCATATTTCAGAGGGAAGCCTCCCCTTCCTTTCTGCAAGGGCTTTAATGACTTTGTTCCACCTGTACATGTTTACCAAACCTCTCTCCCACTGTCTACCAATTTTTCTTCCCCACCTCCCTAGCCAAAAATGTTAAGGGAGTGGCTGTTTCCTCAAGGCTGTTTTTGCTGTGAATTTGTTCACAATAAAGTGGGGCCTACCTGTCAAATTCCTTGTGCTTGTAGCAATGGATTTATCTCTTCGGTGTCAGGAAAAGAGCCAGAGGATGAAGGCGTACTTTGTGCCCAGGCTAACGAAAAACATATGAATGTAAATCTGACTCATTTAAAACAAAATGTAGCTTGCTCAGTACAGAAGTTAAAAAGAACAGAAAACAGGTAAAACCTGGCCTTTTAAACACAATGTAGAAAATTTCCAACTTGAGTTTCAAACATGTGCAGTCTAGAAATGCCTTAAAGAACTTGTAGGATATTTTCCTATAGTAAGGAAAACAGATTTGATCCTTTGCGATCTAATTTTGTTTTATTGCATGCAGAATAAAAACTTACAGCCACTCATTATGTCCCAGGAATTAAATACATGTTTTTTTCCAGCATTACCTTCCAAAGGATTTGATTAAACCCACCTAAAATTTCCATCAGAAAAACTTTTAATTTGCAAACAAAGCTTGTTCAGTGGATTACCGGGGCATCTGATTTCTAAACACCTGGTAGGAGGGCCCCTCACAACCAGTGGTGAGGAAAGACAGTTTCTCTACTGCTTAATGCCAGAGGCCTGCAGTGGCCAAACGTTTGTGGGTAGATTTTTTTTTTTTCCAGGGTCCAGCCTTACCCTAGCTTAGCTAAGGATAAGCACCACATGATGCCTTGCTCCAAAAAGTTTGCCCAGCCAGCCACCGACGTTGCCTGGAGATGTTCCTATTCAGTGGTGTTTCTTGGCCATTAGAGACTTTTCTGAGGGCAAATGAGCCCCAGCGGAGTGCACACTCAAGCGCTGGTCATGATGCTTAGCTGGGTGTCCCCTGGTGGGGTAAAGACCTTTGAACCACGGAGTCTCTCCAGACGTGTGGGGCCAGGTGAGTGGAATGGGTGTCTTGTTCTCCTCTCCTCCTTTGCAGACACTGTGTTACGGATGCCTGTGAATTTTTTGCCATCTCAGAAGAATGAGGAGCAAGTGGACAGGGAAAACTACAAAATTGGGGAAACAAGTGATGAACTATAGGATACAAAAAAAAAGATCAGCCAAACATGGTTTTACCTGGCCATTAAATAAAAGAATGTTCACCTGAAAAGTCACCCTTAGAAATTAGAAAAGCCATTGCTGGTAATTACCTAAGGTACTGGGGATTCTGTTGAAATGTTCCTAAGAGTCACATGGATAGGAAATATTTTGAACATCTTAGGGCCTTAGCCTAAAAGAGCCAATAATATGCTCTTTTGCTAAAAATTAGTAAAACTCACCAAGGAGGGCACTTAGGAGTCCCTCCCAAGCTATTGCTTTCTCTGGTTTGGTACTCACTGACTCAGAAAATTTTCAGGCAGTGCTGTGCTGAAGCCAGCTCCTGTTGTACAGAAGCCCACTCATACTGGCTCTTGAAAACATATTGTTGTATTTCCAGCTGGCTGACATTAAGTTGGTAGCTTGAAATTGGCTAGGATGAGAGTATTTACACCATGGAAATTGGTAGGTGCTACACATCAGGGTCCCACTGTCTTCCAGAGCCAGTTGTGAAATATTTAGCAGCATACCGAAGAGCTGAAACTGTCTCTGAATCACACAGGAGGGAAATCAAAGGAGCCCTTCAATATCTCTGATGATTAAAGGCTTTACACATGCACAGTTATAGAAATAAGCCCGGTCCAAACTTCACTAGGATGGTGGCACTTTGTCCAACAGAGGCCAGTACAAGGTGGCTAGTAATAACTGATCACCTTTCTTATACTGGGTTTGTCTTAGAATTTTAACCTCTTGAATTTCCTTTTTTGATTTGTTTCATTTTAGCTTGAAGACTTTTGCATTTTGGGCATTACCTGGAGGTTGAGAAATGAGACCCCTTGAGAGGTATTTTAGGCTCTGGAAATGACTTCCAAATTGAATCGGAATGAATCATTTAAGTTTCCCATTTCTCAATCCATCCATTTATAAAGATGAGTGACCTGAGATCTGACTGCTAGTCTGAAATATAAAGAGTAAAATATAAAGAACTGGCCTTGGGGTAAAGCACATTAAAGCTGTGCTCCTCACTTCTCTCCAGGCTCGCATCCATTCTGGCTAAATTGACCAGTTACTATTCACTTATGAACCAGCGACTGGTCAATTCAGCCAACGCAGTCAAGTGGCTGCATCACTACGAATGTGCCTCTGTTGCCACTTACCACTATAACTTCAAGGAATGTCTGATACTAACTGCATGAGGAGGGATAAGCATTTAGCTGCTTTGTTCAGAATGGTATATGTGACTCTAATACATGTTATTATTGGGTTCCAAATGCTGACCACATCAGAATCATCTGGGAATCTCTGTCAACTGGACATATCCCAAGACATTGAGAGTCAAAGGTCTGGAGTGAGGAGCAAGAGTTGTATTTTGAAGAGTTCTTAATTTCGTACAGCTTTATCTGGAGGGTCAGCAGTGTATTCCAGGTCCTAACCCCAGAACCCCGCTGTAATCTTAAATCCCAGTTAATCTGCAACAGCCTCTTTGCGGTGACTCCACTGTCATTAACAACAAGAGAATGAGCTTCATTGAGGATAGAAACATCTATTCAAACACATACGTCTTCAATAATAAGTCATCACAATAAAAATAAATGTTCAGAAATACTGCATCATACAATAATGACATTCTAAAAGGTTTCCCATTTCAAATGTTCTATCTATGTGGCAAAGCAATCAGAGTGTGAGAGAGGCATAATTAGTCATTTTAGTGCTTGGTATCCACTCATCTGTGGCCTTGATTAATTGGGCCACAGAGACCAGACAGGTCAGTCAGCTGGCGAAGGTGCCCTCAATCCCCAGGGCCTGTGGTGCTCCATCTGGGCTCTTCGGACACAGACACACAACCCCAACTCTCTCTGTATGCAAAAGGACAGTTCTCTATGCATTCAAGGAGAAGTAGAGGCTGAAACAGAAACTTTTGCCTAGTGCATTAGAACAATTACGGAAAAAAAGGATTTAAGCATCCAGAATTACACAGAAAATTGCTCAGTTTGTCATTTTGCACACGAAGGTGTACCAAAGTCATTCATTATAGATTTGTCTATCTTAGCATATTGAACTAAACATAATAATTTAGAGTCTGCTGTTGAAATTACTTATAATATATGGAAGACATTTCTTAACTCAGGGGACCGGTGGTGAAAATTATACATATGCAGAAGTACATAACCATTTTCAGTCTTCAACTTCTAAATTATGCATACATATTACTATAACAAAGTTTTATTAAGACGAATAGATTATTGAATAAGATTCCAGCTGTCAACTGTGAACCATCAGTACTGAATTGTTATTTACCAAATCATAATTTACCAAGGAGATTTTCTTTCATCTCAGGGGAGACTGTAGGTGCTTACCAGTGGACTGTTGTATACTGATGCAAGCATCTTCTTTATTGTTTTGCACTGAAAAATAATTCTGGTGTGGGAAGGGGAGATTCTTTTTTCTTCCTTTACAGCCCTTCTAACTTTTATGGGCCCTGAAGATCCCAGACCGAAATCACTTTCCCTGTGAGCCCCTCTTTATTTGATGCTGATAAGGCTAAGAAGTATTAGGGAAGGAGGCATCATTTCTCTACTAATTACCTATGCGGTCTTGGGCAAATCACTTAGCCTCTCTCTTTCTCCATTTTCTCATTTGTAAAGTTAAGAATCAGGACTGGAGAAGCTCAAAGGCTCTTCCATTTCCAGCGGCCTAGCATTCTACAATGTGTCCCTGCTTTCTTTGACCTCGGGTCAATATCACTCTGTTACCTGACAGTATCTAATACTGCCTTGCCCCAAGTCAGAAAAAATGTTCTATTCCTTGGCTTCCCCACCAAATTAGGCTTCTCTTGGCACTCACAATCTTGGACAACTGGTGGCCCAGGTGCAAGGATACAGGGGGTGGGGGCCTTCCTTTGCACATCCTTGCTGGTAGCCCCACGGTCAGGCACCTGACATCAAGGTCACAGACAGATGGCACAGCAATCCCAGTCAGCACTGCTAGGCACACAACACTACTAAACGTACAGCACTTTTATAATAGTCGAGGACACTTAAGACACAGACACAAGGGCAGAGGAACTACAGACATTTTAATAATCAAATATGGGAAAGATCTTTTTGGTGGGAGTGGGAGGAATTCTTGATACTACCATTTAACTCCGTCTCCCTTGGATCTACACATCTGCATGTGACACTCAGAACAGCTGATGAAAACCGAAGGTCTAGCATTAAGCAGGTTGCCAAATGTCTGTGGGGTTTTCTTCCTCCTCTGCAACTTAATTGGTCATTTGTATTGGCGTCAAGCGTAGACAGCCTTGGGGGCTTTATGGTGAAATTTATTCCAATAGCTGAAGGTAGACTCTGCTGTGAGTATCCCGAAAAGGGGAAAGGTTCTGAAAAAAGGATGTAATTAGTCTAGAAATCAACAAAGCGAGGTCAATGCAAAAGCCAGGGGCATGTATCTGTAGCTGAATCAGGAGGGACAATGCAATGGTCCCGTCTGCCCAGTTCACTGCACTTGACTACACAAGCCTGGGAGCCGTAGGAGAGCCTTTCTAATCAGGACACTTGGGACCCACCAACTCTTTTGGTTGCGAAAGTGATTACATAGTGTTAATCTTTGAAACAGTCTTTAAAAACAAAAAAATTGTGCATGATCAGCTAGAAGCTGCTTTTCTTAAAGGGGGAAGGATGGTTTTTTGGGATCATCTCTGGCAAGTCCTGCCCATAAGCAGGCATGAGCCTGATCTCTAACCCCTTCTAGTCCATTTCCCCACTACTTTGAGTTCTTGTTAAAGTGACAGATGACATGGTGATGGGGGGTGGGAGAGTCTTCCCACTCTAAGGTTGAGATGGAGCCAAGAGTGCAGTGAGATTTTACAAATCTCCTTGAACTTAAAAAACAAACCAGAAACCTTGGCATTATGATGAGATAAAATTTAAATAGTCTACCATGGAACAAGTATGTTTGTAGTGATTGTGGTCTTTTGCTCTTTTAACCTTCCTAGTTCAAAGTGTCTATGCATTTCTACTTAGTGAAAACAAATGGGCACGTTGGGATTAAAACTCCAGAGTCAGAAACTGGCCCGTGTAATTCTGGCATTAGTATCACTTAGCTGTGACCAAATGAACTAAGTGCTTAAGAACAGCCAACTAAACACTTCTGTCAGTTATCAATCTCACCGCGATCCGAACGGAGCACAGCATGAGAATGGTGGCACTGTCCTCTTTAAAGTGACAGGGAACAGACATGGTGTGGTTTTGATGCCCATCAAATTATACCATTGAATTTAAAAATGTTTTAAATATCTCCCCTTATAATTATGTCAAGTATAGAGCTGTTTTAGTGTTTCCCATTTCAAAACATTCATGCCTGTTTCTTCCTGTCTGTTTGCATGACTGCCATTCATTTGACGTAATGTGTGGCACAATAGGTGACATGACTGAAATGGAGTGTTTTTTCTTTCATTAGTCAATATCTGGATCTTTGTAAGCTGCTCTAATTACATAGCATTCTGAAAAAATAAGACAGCTTTAGGACCAAGCAGAACATGAGCAGAAGGACTGTGTCTTTCCTGATTGTACTTGGTGTAACTTTCGGCATGATTATACCTTCCCAAAGAGGGGCAGTGAGCTGATTACTGAACAACAGCAATTTTTTTTTTTTTTAAAAACAGTATTTGTCACATTGCAAGGCATCTAGATGAGATTTCTGGAAAAGAACAAGCTACTCCACTCAAATGTATAACAAATGTGCTTGACTGGCATTTGGAAAGAAGAAACTCTTATTAAAATTTAACATCGACTTGGCCAGACTTTGGGCTGAATTGGAAGAACAAAGTGCTGCTCAGTAAAAAGCCAGGGATGGGGATGATGTGATTTCTACTCCTGAGGCTGAAGTAATGAAAAAGAGAATGGTCAACTAATTTCCTCATGGAAGGTCTGCATAATCTCAAATTCCAACGGCTATTTAGTACCAAATCTTGCCACTGCGCAGTGATTTTTTCCTTTTAAAATGCTCAATCTGTAGGCATATAGATCTGACTTCAGTGGAAAGAGGGACTATCCAGTGTCTACACTTGTCTCGAAGAGAACAAATGGTTCTAGATTGGTCATGGTGGCCCAATGACCTCATCTCAGCACTGTTCACATGGGGGCCTGGCCTGGCCAGCCTCGAAGCTTCTCCTCCACTCTAACCATGCTGGTTCTCAAAGGCTCTGAATGGGTAACATGGTTGCAACACTTCAGGGTATACAGGATTCCATGACAACTTCTAAACATCCTTCTTCTCTGTCCGTTATGTGCCCCAGGATCTTAAGCTAACACCTTGCCTCTATATTCTGAGAAAATGCCCAGTCCAGTGCTTGGGTTGGGATGGTGGGAGGCACTGAACCTAGGCTGGAATGCCCTTGCAGATGTGGCCACAGTGCTATTACTTGTCACAACAGCACCTATGTCAAGACGTGTAACGCCACTCATGACCTGGGCTTTCTTTGTGATCATGAAAAATGCACTGCATTCTATGCCTCTCACCACAGAAGGACTGCCCTGCTGGAGAATGAGTGTGTGGAGTAGGGAGGACTTCTTACGAGGCATTTCTTACAAAAGTAATCATGAGAGGACCTGTCACGATTTGCTCGGTTGGTCATGAAACGTCAAAGTTACCCAGAGCCTTAAACACATCAAGTACAAATGCAATACGTACAAGCAAGCTAATTCAATAGGATTCCTAGCAAATTATTAAACTCCATGGTAACAGGGCAAGGAATGGGTGCAGGGAGAGGGAGAGAGATGATAAGAGATAGAGAGATAGAAAGATGAGATATGCAAACCAGTTTTTTTATGTTTCCACTTTGAAGAGTCTGATCCCACTGGCAAAACTGAGATCCTGCCCCAACAGGCCAGAGGCCTCTGATTACAAGGACTGTATCTGAGCAGAGCTGCAGAAACTATAGCTCTAGTCCTCATAAAAATGGGAGGCAGTTTATTATCAAAATACAAACATGAAAATACTTCAAACCATTTCGTTAGCAGCATAATCCCAAATGCAACATTCCCTTTATCAATCAAGTTTCAATCCTGTGGCTTCAATGTGTCTGTCCTGCTAAAAATCTGCTAAAACTCTTAAAAGAGCAGTGCAAAAGAGAGAAAAGACATCTTTCCTTTTAAATGGCAGACAATCCTCATAAGACATTCTCTAGGGTTCTATTCTGAAGACTATTCAACCTGATTTGGGGCACTTTTTAAACAGCCATTTGGCACTTTCCATTCAGAGTTCTTAGGCACAGTGTGACAGAGTCAGCTTGGTGAGCCCTTCCCCATGCATTCGGTACAGCAGCTGAAACTCGGCAGGTAGCTGGTGGGACTCCTGCCACTTGGTGGTAAATTTGGTTCCTTTTTTGTCATAGTAATGGTATGGAAGATCTTCCCTTGTGTTGGGATCAAATCCAAAAGGCCAAAATCCATACAAGTGGATCTCTTCACATATAGCTGACGCAAGGGTGTACATAAGAATACCTGTGCTCAGTCGTTTGGGCGACAAATGTTTGTTTTTCCAGTACCTGTAGAACAATAAGTACATGTGGATTCAGAGGTCAGTGTCGAAAGTTTCAATCAGCTGGGTCAATATGACTGGCTGGGGAGGTGGATTTGTCCATGGTAATTTAAACAATGCTTGCTTTGAATTTATCTTTTAGGCCACAAAAAAACAAAAACCTCTGGGCATGACTTGGCTACATAATTTGTGAGACCCAGTGCAAAATAAAAAGGTGGACTCTTTGTTCAAAAATTATTGAAAATTTCAAGAGTATGAGAGCAAAGTATTAAACCAAGCGTCGGGCCCTTCTGAGCACGGGATTTCCTGCAGCCACACTGCCGGCACACCTTAGAAGCTGGCCCTGCCTCTGGGTCTTCCTTAAAGAGTGGTGGCTCTGCCTCAATGGTGACACAACAGATGGCCACTGATGAGCATGACGCTGCTTCTCCTACATAAGGATCCTGGATATGGTGGAGGAGGTTGTTTAACCTAGGGGGACCTCCTCTGTTACTTCCCTTCCCAAATCTAGAAATAAATCCTTTCTGGGTTTGGAAAGGCTGCAGGGCCTTATTTTTTCAGCACCCTCTTGTAAAAAATGATAATCCCTGTTTCCCCGCCTTCTAACTAGGGATTCCCAAGCCTGTCTTCAGCATGCCAGGACCTAAGGAATGTATTTACACACTTTCTGAATTTAAAAAAAATGCTAAATTATGGTTATTGTTCCTTTCATATTTAGATAGTATTCTGAAGCCTTCCTACCCACCCTGTCAAATATTCGAGACTTCCGTGGGGCCGGGGGAGACGTATTTATCATTGTGTGTGGACAGAATTAAACTATTCATGAATCAGGTTTCTATGGGCTGTATTTCCTTCCAGTTTTCACTGATCCAATGTATTTGGTTCAAGCCTGAATGGCTGTGAAAGATTCTGGTTAACTCCACAGGCCTATGGTGGCAGGTAGGACACACAGGCCAGTTTCCAGAAGTTTCTAGGAACATACAGTTCCTTTTTTACTACTTGAAGGCTTCAAAGATGAACCTTTCCCTTTCCAGATGAAATTGAAAAGTTCAGCCTTGGTTTTAATGTTCTTACCTAAGGAGTTAGAATGAGTCTGACCGTCCTTTTGGCACAGTTGAACTTAAATTGAGCAAAAGGGGAACAAAATGATGAGGTCAAAAGACCACTGGACTGGCTGGCAGAAGGTCTGCCTTATAATTCTGGCTCTGCCCATTCTGGGCAACGACTTTGGGTAAATAAATTCTTGCTGCTTTAAACTTAGGAGTTGGGCTACATTACCTTTTAAAAGGGTTTCCATGCATCCTGGGAAACTGGGACAGCCCCAGTTGATGTCTGTTATCCCTGCTGTAATTATTCCTATCACCTCCTTTCTCTCAAAGAAAAAGTTCCAGTTTGGACTGTAAATTATGGTATTATCCCACCACTGAGATACATACCAGTGCATTAGACTACGATTCCTCCTCCTATGTGACATCAGCTACACAGATCTTAAATTTGGAGGACTACGGGATGGAAATAATCTATTATGGAATAAAAATCTTTAGCATTCCCTGTTTACCAGATCTCCCAGAACCCACTCCAACTCATAATGATATCTGTGGCTACGTTAAGACACTGGAGCTATTTACACAGGGCAATCTGGAGTTGAGGCAGTTTTTCTCAGATGATTTAAAAGAAAAAAATATCTTACAATTAATCTTGCTTTATAAAATACTCTGGATTAGTGGCTCTCAATTCTGACTGCATATTGGAATGATCTGGGGAGTTATTAAAAAATACTGAGTACCTGGTTCCCACTTCCCTCCCCATCAGAAAAACTGCATTAGTGTCTCCTGAGGTAGAGTCTAGGCAAAAGTATTTTTTAAAGCTCTTCAAGTGGTTCTAAAGTACAGCCAGAGTTCAAAGTCACCAGCCTAGACTAAAATATTGCATCTCTGCTCAATCTGTCTATCAAATTACAAGGGATAACAACAAGCTCATAAAACACTTTTCATATGTTTTTTTCATTCAAATATTAGATTATAAGGGCAGGTTGTACAACTTATTATTTATCTAGGTGATATGCTAATCTTGAATATCTATGAAACACCTAAATATCAAATAAAAGAGAAAAATTTAAGCCAATTGCATCTTCTTTAAAAAAACCACTTGACTTGTCTAATTTAATCGCTGGCATTATTGGAACACAGCTATCCATTTAAAGAAAATTCTTGATTTGTGGTGATTTCCATGACTGCTTGGTTAGGCTTACTATCCAGGGAGGGGATGGACAATAGAGAAGGGAGACCGATGGAACACCAATCCCTCCATTTGGCACTTGGTTACCAGCTGGGGGTAGACTGAACTTCTTACCTAGAATGATTCATTCATTCATTACAACAGATAAGAGTTTGCCCTAAAGTACTAAACTAACCACAGCAACTAACTAATTGGATGGCTCCCTCCCCCAAGAGATTACAATATTGATTTGGCATCTGGTGGGGTATGAGTAAAATGCAATAAAATATACACACCTGTTGACATGTTGCATTATATTTCCAGGCCAAGCCAATTGGACCTTTAACTGACCTCTGTGTTCAACAAAAAAGTCAACTAATGTTCTGGTAACAGTTGCTGAAGTGTGGAAGAAAAATGCAGGGATCCAAAGAATGGCCCCATCAAGCTTTTTTAAACTGAGGAAAAAGTTGTTACGGTCCTGTATGGTCAAAAGATTGTTGTAATATTTTTCCAGGATGCTGGGGTTGAAGGTGGTAAGGTTGGTTTTCCTTCCAACATCTCTTTGGAAAGCCTCCGTAGGGGCGAAATTGCAACGGAAAACAAAATCTGATTTATCTATTTCTTGTCCACACTGGCTCCCTGTCAGGATCCCACTATTTCCAACCACAGCACAAATATTATAATGCTTATTCACAATGGGTGACACATCTGGAAGGAGGGATCGGAAGTTATTGCTAATAGAGAAAACATACTTATGGCTGGAATAATCATAGTGCATCAGTTGTCCAATCCGAACACTATTCTTGGTCAAAGAAAAATTTTTTATTACATCGACATGCTGAAGAATTTCTTGCCTAAAATAAAAAGAAATTCATTAAATGCATTCCATTCAAAAGAATCGATTTTCCATCTTATGTCTTATGCTGCCATTTCATTCAGACAAAAATCTCAGGCACATTCAATCCAAGAAAAATTACACATTCATAATTGTGGTCTTTGAAGAGAGGATTGCTTTAGAATCTGCAGACATGTTTTAATCTTTCAGTCAAGTTCTGAATGTAATCCTTTGAGGCTTGTAAGTGCAACTTACAGTTTTAGCTGCCATTCCTTGGTTTTCTGCTCTATGTGAAGAGTGTATTTGATCAGGCAGGAGGCATAGGCCAAACTGTGTCAGACACAGTTTACAATTTACGCAATTGGAAGAGCTCACATTCATGCACAAACATTAGTGACTTAGAGTTTGTAACTAGGGTCTACTTTGCTATTGGATTGCAGTGTTCAAAGAATATCAAATATCACCAGTGTCCAAACAAGAACCAAATAGATATGAGTCAGTACAGCACCATCTATTATTAAAATATGAAGATGGTAATAGCAGTGGGTGTAGTTGAATATTTAATAGAAATGAGACGATAATCTCATTAAGGTGCTTTGAATAATGGAACAAGGATATTTTTCTACTTGATTATATAGAAACACAATTTAGGTGAAGAAATCTAGTCCTTGGAAAATGAGGCTATTGTAAATCCTGAAAATGGATATATATTCTAACAATTCAGAGCATAAACAAAGCAAGAGTGATACCTGGAACTAATTTCAGGTTGCTTCCATATTGAGCTTTAAGTACAATTAAGTGTCTCCTCTTAAAGTCTCAGCTATTTAAAATATTCAAGAGACCAGTAACATGTTACTTTGCTGCTAGACTCTCCAGTGCTAAGCAATCACATTGAATCTCTTGTTTCTTTTGCCTAAAAAATAGCATGAAGGAAATGAAATGCTTTGCAGATCGTAACTTTGCTTGGAATTTTATTTTAAAAAACTACTCCATTCTTCAAAGCACAGAGCAACATAAACTGAAATCTTCAATCCAAAACTTCCAAAGTTACCAGTACTGTTCTTACAAGCTGTTAAAAAGGTAAGG
>NW_012149396.1:6498348-6499757 GCF_000956105.1 Propithecus coquereli | reverse complement strand
CGCAGAAAGCACCAAACAGTGGCTGGGCCTTCTTGCCTTGGGAGTGCTTAAGCTCCCCTTGGCATTTTCAAGAATGTCTCCCCTATCTGCCTGCTATGCCCACCACGTATTTCGTTTATCCCTCACAGGTGAGTAGTGCCTAGCACAGTTTGGAAGTGTCCTGTGAGTGGAGAAGGCCTGGCTTCCTCTCCCCTGTCCTCCCAGCGCCTGGCTCCAGGGGCACGGCTGGTGGACAAGGTGCTTGCCCCTCACTTGCCCAGGCCTGGAGCAGTTAGCCCTGTTTTAACTCTCCATTGCCTGATCTCTGGATCCATCCTTGGGGCCAGGCCTTCTGGATGGACTAGGTGGTCTGAGCCACCCAGAAGCTGAGGGCATTATAAACGCACCAAAGTCTCTCTTGAAAGAACCCAAGAACCAAGTAAGAGGGGCATCCTCTGAGGGTGTGCTGGGAAAACCCATGTGTTTCTTTAGTTCTATCCCTTGCAATTACCTTATGGCCTTTTCCACCCTAGCTTTGCTCTTGGGTTGGTCCTCCCAATACTAGTCAATAAGCACTAATGAAAGAAGCTGGAGGGTAGAAATTGAACTTTGAAAGCCTTTTCCAATAAAGCAAGTTGAGATTTTTTTCGATGGTGGTAATGATTTCTTTCTCTTCTGGACTTCTTGCCTTATGGGCTTTTGTGGACCTAATGTTAGTCTGTCTGGGGGCTGGAAATTCCTCAAAGGAGTGAGCTCCTGGGCTGTAAGCTTCTTCAGAAGGAGAACCATGTCTTCTTTTTCCAATACTGTCTCATACAGATGGCATGAGGACCAGATGAGTTCCCTTGTGAAACACATCTGTATGGTTGTGGACAGCAGCACACAGAATGCTCCCATCTGTTTCCAATGACAAAGGAGGTCACTTTACACCCACTAAAGGCACTTACACCAAAATCTAAGAATGTGGTCAAGAGGACACACATAATCTTCCTTCCCCTATGTGACCTTTTTTAATTTAAAAATATTCAGAAAAGGCTTACATGCTTGAACATGGTGAACACTTAAACCATGTTTTTTGGAAAATTACTATAGTTTTTTTTTTTTAAAGAGAAGATTATATGAGTGTGGTGCAAAATGCCAAAGGGGGTAAGATCTTATGAGAGCTATCTAGAAATTATACCTGTTAAAAAAGTCTTCTTGAACAAGAAGTCAGGGGAACATGCCTGGGGAATCATCCCAGGGTAGTGGTTACACATTCAGGCTCTGGAACCAGGCAGACTTCATTTCAAAAGCTTACTCTGGATATTATCAAAAAGAGAAAAAAAATAACAAACGATGGCAAGGATGTGGAGAAAAAGGAAATCTTATACACTGTTGGTGGGAATGTTAACTAGTATAGGCACTATGGAAAACAGTATGGAGATTCCTCA
>NW_012149396.1:6494870-6498298 GCF_000956105.1 Propithecus coquereli | reverse complement strand
AAAATTTTAAAAAGTACTTCTAGGGTTTTAGAACAGATTGATTTTCATAAACTAATTTCTAATTAAACATAAATGTTTTAAAAACTTTAATCATAATCATATGACTGTATGTCAACTTTTCAAGTAAACAATATTTTCTCAATACCACGGATACCCACTGAATTTTTTTTAATTCTACCAGTAGATTAAAATTAAAAGAGCGAGAGAGCAATAACTAGAAATGCTATGACCAAAGCACAACTCCCTAAATAGAGTGGTTTGTAAAATAAGTATTCACACCTCTAATGAATACACTAGATGGCTCACATCCCATTTAGCAGCAGAATAATCCCACTAGGAAGGAAGGAGTAATGATTTAATTGGGTTTGCTAAGAGTAGACCAGAATAACTGAGTAGAATAAATCAATCTGAACAAATCTTATCCTTCTTCCCCCACCTAAAAAACAATACAAAACAAAAATACCCTCCTTCATGTATAAAATAAAGCTGCTACAACTAGTAAGAATGAGGTTAGATAGCTTTGCAGTAAGTTAAAAGCTGTAAAAGCTTAATGAAAACAAACAGGCCAAACCAAAACAAAATCATACTTTGATACTTACATATATTTGGGCCAACATTTTCACTAGTAATTTGATTGAGATGGATTATGGTATTTTGTGTGTGTTTCAGTGAAACAACACCATTTTATTTTATTTTTCAAATTTTTTCAGTGGGAGAATGAAAATGCATTGGGTGGTCTTTTTGCAATTAGCTTTTCTTTTTTAAAAATAGATAGCTTTAGTAGTATTAGCCAGTCTTGTTAATTGTAAAACACGGTGCTCAATCAAGCCCGAGTCAGGGAGGTTATTGAAAATATCTTTTTTTGCCTATTCATATCGGTCCTCTTGATGTTTCCTTCTTAGGGGAGGGCACTACATACATACGAGAGGGTTACTGATCCTTGCTTTGTACAGTCAAGTCAAGAAAACAATGCAAATACACCTGATGGTGAGGGTAGGGAGGATAGATTTTTGTTGTTGGGGATTTTTTTGTGTTTTGTTTTGTTCTGTTTTGTTTTGTTTGAGCTCCAGAATTCAAAAGCACCTTTTGGACCTTTTCCTCCTATCCTACCTTTGATGCAAAAACGCTGTCCGATTAAATGTCCACTTGGAAGGTTTCTCTTGGAGTTCCTGGGTGAGAGAATTCGTAATGGGCACAAAGGACGGGTCTAGAAACTTCAGCGCAAACTGTGACCTGGAGAGGAGCATGGGTACAGACAAACGTGCTGGCCTCAGCTCGGGAGCCGAGGTAGCCATTAAAGTCCAGCCGGGGCCGGGGGCGCCTGACGCGCGCTGGCTCCGTTCCGTCCCGCAGCCCCTTCTCCTTTGATCCGCCCTCTGCCCCCACGCACTCGCGGGAGAAAGAAGGAAAACAGGGAGGCCCGTCTCCATTGTCCGGCCCTCCGGGTGCGGGAGAGACCATAAAATGGCCGTCCTGCGGCGAGCAGGGTGGGAGCCGCCGCCGAGCCGCCGCGCGGGAGGACCCGAGTCAGCACCGCGGACAGCGGCCGCGTCGCCGCGGGACCGCCCCGCGCCGCCCCCGCCGCCCAGAGGATTGATTTTTGGAGAAAGGGCTGAGGAAGCTGGAGACCCAGGGGAAGGCCGGCGGTGGCTCCTGCCTTAACCTCTTCCTTCCCGCGCCTAAGCCCGATTTCACTCCTGCCTATTCCTAGGGACCCCGGCCAGCTCCCCTCCTCCGCCCAGGCAGGGCTTCTCTAGGTCCCGCATCCCCGGCCCGGCTTGGACCACAGGTTGCAGTTTGTAGTTGCCACCTGCCCATCAGGAGGCCCCGCCGGGAGAGCTCCCTGGGTCACAGGTAGGGCGGGGGCTCTCGGGGAGCCGCGCCGAGCGGTGCAGAGCTGCGCCCGGCGATGACTTCGACCTGGGCGAGCGGAGGCGGCCCCTGGGAGGCTCGCTGCCCGCAGGGGCGGGGGGATTGCAGAAATCCCGGAAAGGGGGAGGGCGGCGGGGGAAAGGGTCTAGGGAGAACGCCCCCGGGGCTTCAAGCGAAGAGACCCGCGCATCATTCGATGGAGGGTGGGGGCGGAGAGGAGGCGGGTGCGAGGGGAGCCCGGCGCCTCCGCCATTAAACTGCCCCGCACGGAGCTCGGCCCGCGGGGTCTGCGGACAGGGCACGGGGAGGGCGCCCGCCTCGCGCCTGTCCACCTCTCGGTTCACCGCCCCCTCCCCAATGCACACGCTGCCCTTCCCTCCACCATCCTCCGCCTTAAGCCCCCCCCCCCATTTTTGACACGGGGGAAGGGATGCCGAGGAAGAAAACGAGCAAAGCAATCACATCGATTAGGATAACGGCTGGTATGGGCTTTGGGTTAAAAATTAAAGGGGAGGGGAGGGAGAAGCAGAGAGCGAGGTGGAAGGACCACGCAGTGATCTCGCCCTAAGTGCCTCGAAGAGGCCAAAACACCCCCCGCACCCTCCCCAAACACACCGTGAGCCAGATTCCCGAGGGCGCCCGGAGGCCCGCACTCACCGGAATCCCGCGTGGAACATGTACATTCGGGGCGCCCCCGGGCTGGCGTACTTGGGAGTGGTGAAGATGTTCTCCTTTTTCAGGGACACGTAGCTGATGAGCGATAAAATCAGCAGGGCGACGCTGAGCATGACCAGCCCCAGCACACTGGCGACCCGGGCCATTTTGCAATTTCTCATCCCGAGCTGGGCTGGGATCAGGGGAAGCGGGGAAATCGATCCATCGAGCGGCCAGCAGCTCGCTGGCGCGTGAGTGTGTTCGCGCGCGCGTGAGCGTGTGCGGCGGAGGAGGGGACCCGGGCAGGGCAGCCGCCGAGGGCTGCGGGTGGGGGCGGGCAGGAGCCTGGCAGGGGACCCCCGAGGCAGGGGCGAGCGGGGCAGGAGGCTGAGCGGGAAGATGGAGGGGCCGTGCGCGGCGTGGCTGGCGAGGGAGCGCGCCGTGTCGTGCGTCTCCGGCGGCCGCCTCAGGCTCCCCCGCGCGTTTCCAGCGAGGCTGCCATCTCCGCCGCCGCCTGCAAGATAAATGTGATTGGAATAATGTTACAGTTCGATCTAAGCACAGGATTTAATTAATGAACTCTAATCTCCCAAATAACCGGGGGAGGGGGGGAGAGGGGAGGCGGCGGAGGGAGGGGACGGACGCTGGGAGGCTGCAGCCCACGCCCACGGCCTCCCCGGAGGAGGGTGCCAGCCAGGAGGTGGCTGTGGGGAGACAGACGCCCAAACTTAGTTTAATGGACCATTCTTTATAACATCACGGAATAGGGAGATAAACAATCGGATTTTCTGTCCCTGGAGGAGGATAAACAACAGCTGGGTGCTTCTCGGAGACGCAAGGAGAGTGGTTTTGGGAAGGCAGGTGTTTACAAGCTTCTCCCCTCATCATTGAGGCTCCGCCCG
>NW_012149396.1:6488064-6491132 GCF_000956105.1 Propithecus coquereli | reverse complement strand
GAGCCCAGGAGTTTGAGGTTGCAGTGAGCTATGGTGATGCCACTGCACTCTAGCTCAGATGACAGAGCAAGACTCTATTTCCAAAAAAAAAAAAAAAAGAAAAAAAAAGCACATTCCAGGTAGAGGGAAGACAAGAAGCAGGCAAGATTATGGCGGGCTTGGGAAACAGCAAGAAGTATGAAGGGACTTCTGCAAAAGAAGAGCCTAGAAAACAAGTTCGAGGTCAGATTGTGATGGGCCTGTAGGACATGATAAGGAGTTGCCCAGTATCTCCTAGCAGCACTGCTGAGAACCGGAGAGGAATGACTTCATCTGATTTGTACTGAGTGGATGTAGAAGCAGCTGGAGCCAGGCCCATGGGGAGATGCAATACTGGCTGATTGTGTGAATATACGCTGATGTGTCCAATGGCCCTCCAGCCTGTCCACAAGCTAGAAGCCCCAGCATGTCTTAATTTATCAATGAACGAATTGGTTACTTTATGTTATGAGACACTCCTGAATAAGGCATCAGGGAGTTGACTTTTGGGAGGGCAAATGACCCTTCCCACCAGACGACACAGAGATCGTAGTGTAGGGAGTTCAGGAAGAGTTCATTGGGAACTGTTCTTTGGCCACATGTGACTGAAGTTCCTTCTGCATGTTATCGTCAACATCTTGGTTTCTAATAAGTCTAATGGTGGCCAAAGAGACAGGATCTTGGGATCCTCTGGGTTTCCACCTCCTATTTCCCCACAGAAGATAAACACTTTGTGAGTTCAGTGATGGGAAAAGTCACTGAGGTCAGAGAAGTTGTCCCAAAAGCTCTCAGATGGAACAGAGGCTAGAAAGATACATGGAAGCTTCCAGAGATAGAGATGGTAAGAGAGCGCAGGGCAGGTGGGGGCAACTGGGCTGAACAAAGAGGTGGAGGCAGAAGAGGGAAAGGCTTGCAGGGTCCGGTGAGTAGATTAGAGAAGCCCCCATGGAATAAACTAAAACAGCCACGAATACAGAGCACTTATGATGTGCCAGGTGCTTCTATATGTTATCCATAATCTTTGCCCTGCTCCTGTGAGGAAGGTGTGATTATCCTCACTTATAATCGAAGAGAAAGATGTTAAAAGAGGTTAAGGACTTGCTCAAGGTAAAGCTCTTCTGGCTATAAAGTCCACTCTCTCCACTAATCCACACTCCTTATAAGCCAGTCCTCGGACAGAGAGCTGGAAATGTGTGCAGGCCTGGGGAATTTGAAAGCATCGCCCTTTAGTAGTGAGAAGCAGTTAATACTACCCCTACTGCTACTGATGATGATGATGATGATGATGGAGATGACATCATCTAACACTTATTGCTCACCCGCTATGTGTTGGGTATTACACCAGGCATTTTGCATAACTGATCTCATTCAATCTCTATTCCATTCCTGTGAAGACAGAATGACTACCACTATTTCAGAATTCAGAAACTGAGGCTCAGAGTGGCTCAATAACATGTCAAGATCACATAGCTAGTGTGTTCCAGAAGAGGATTTGGCCCCCATAGTGTTCCCCTGGTATTCCAGGGCTCAGAGAGAGAGAGAAAGAGGCTTTAACTTTCTCCCTTCATCATTGTATCTTGAGGTTCCTAAGGAAATGAGTGCACAGGAGCAAGGGTGGGGAGTGGGGGCAACAAGGAAAAGACCGGAGTGGTACATCTGAAAAGCGTGGCCTGCCCCAGGGCTGGGAGACAGCTGAGTAGGGCTGGAGCCTGGGAAGGCAGAACTAGCTATCCTGTGGGGACAGCCTCGAGATAGCATCTTATTTTTATTGTATCCTGTTAGTGCCAGCACAGCACCCAGAACAGATGGTGCTCAGTGTGAAGAGAAGGCAGTGAACCTCTCTGCATGACGGCATGCCGGAGGTCCAGGCCAGGGAGGAGGCCAGTCTCCAGTACTGACTGTGGAGAAAGATCTGCTCCACCGGGATGGATAAGCTGGCTTGCAAATTGAAGAGGCCATATTTAAGTAAATTAAGTAGTTAGATTAAGTTAGCTTAATATTAATATATGCACATAGTATGAAATATAAAACGTAGGAAGGATGCACTGTGAGCAGTAAAACTCCCTCTCGCCCTTATCTCTCAGTTGCTCTTCCTAGAGGCAGCCGCGGTTGCTGTCCAGATACACTGTGTATCCCATACTAAGCATACATTAATAAGTACATATTCATTTTTTAAACATAAATGCTGAGACCAGTTTGAAATGATATTTACCTCGAGGTTTTTGGCTGTATCTCTACAAAAGACATTTTGCATAGCATTTTAACATTTCAGATGTTTGCAATGATCACATTTTCCAGAAGCTGAGGAATTACTCATTTTGCACCTACAGACTCATGCTTCTCTTAAAGCTCAGTGAAGTGTCTCCATGTGAAAGGAACACAGGAACTTCAAATAGCCTTTTTCTTTGTTGAATAAATAAAATATATTTGGAAAGCCATCTTAAGGCTTAAGGCTTTTTGCAGTCTAGTCCCCGAGAAATGGTTTGGAAGGAGCTATTATGTTCAATTGTGTTAATCTCTCAGGCCCTTGCATAGAATTTTGACTTTCCAAATGGTTGCAGCAATTAC
Source organism: Propithecus coquereli (assembly GCF_000956105.1). Lineage (NCBI taxonomy): Eukaryota > Metazoa > Chordata > Mammalia > Primates > Indriidae > Propithecus > Propithecus coquereli. The sequence continues at coordinate 6,488,546 of NW_012149396.1, read as the reverse complement.
TTTTTCTAGAAGCTAAGGTATTATACTTGGAGAAGCTACTTGAAAAATAATCTTACAGTTAAGTTTGAAGCTATTCTTACATCTATTGTGTCTTTTTATCGTACCAACTGTGGGGATAGGAAATCACCCACGGTTAGAGCAGCCACAATAAGATTACCAGGTACTGTCAGGAGAGGTGTTTGAAAAAGAAATCTAATTTTAGCCTTCATCTTGAGATTTTTGGGCAGTTTTTGTGCCCTATGCCTTTGAAACTATAATTGTCAACAACATATCTTTGAGAGCAGGGGAAAAACCCACTCTTTTGTTTGTGTATTATTATAACAGTATAAAACGGTCATATTTCCATGTAATTTTGGAAAATGCACTGCCACTTGCTGATTTATTGATGAGTACTGTTTCCACAGAGGAAATGATAGGAATTGTTGAAGAATGAACTGCTAAGAATCCCCTTCCCTGTTCTCTGGACTCCCTGCCCCAATTAT
>NW_012149396.1:6485904-6488014 GCF_000956105.1 Propithecus coquereli | reverse complement strand
ATACACACACACACACACAATGGGATACCATCCAGCTATAAAAAAGAATGAAATCCTGTCATTCTCAGCATCATGAATGGAACTAGAAGACATTACATTAAGTGAAATAAGCCAGTAACAGAAAGTTAAACATGCATGCGTTCACTTACATGAAAAAGCTGGAAAGTTGGTCTCATGGAAGCAAAAAGTAGAACAGAGGTTAATGGAGGCTGGAAATGGAAGGCGGGGGGGTATAAAGAGAGATTTATCAAAGAGTACCAAAGTACAGCTAGATAGGAGGAATAAGTTCTAGTGCACTATAGCACTGTAGGATGACTATAGTTAACAATAATATATATTTTCAAATTGCTAAAAGAGAGGATATTGAATGTTCCCAACACAAAGAAATGATAAATGTTTGAGGTGATGGATATGCTAATTACCCTGATCTGATCACCATACAGTATACGTATCGAAACATCAGTATGCATCCATAAATATGTATAGTTATTGTGCCAATTAAGAAAAAGCTTACTCTGGCATCTACAAGCCACATGACCTTGAGTAAGTTATCAACTTCTGTGTGTTTCAGGCTTCTCATTTGCAGAACCAGGATAAAAACCTACCAGGATTTGGGGGAAGATTAAACAAAGCATGTGAAGGCCTTTGGACGCTGGCCTGTATTAAGCAGTTAGTAAATATGAGCTAAACAGCTTGGGCAGATTTTTAGCATCTTTCTCTGACCCCATAAATGTCCTTTTACAGAATGCACAGGAAAGGATGTACTCGTGTGAGGCATTTTCTTACAGAGCTTCTTACAGGAAGCTCTTCAATTCCCTTTATCAAACAGTATTATAGGCTTTCCTGACATGTATGATATGGATACACTCTGCCTGGATTTAAACACTGATGTATTGCGTACGCTTAGCACACCTCTGTGAACTTTCTAAAGAAAATCCTAGTCGGATGATTTCTAGTGCTCTATGGCACTGTGGGATGACTACATTGCATATAGGTCACTGAAGGTCACATGATGTAAAGGGACCAAATTACCCAGAAATAAACAGGCAGGCAGGCATCCTCGCTACATGTACCACGCCTATAGGTGAATAATTACCAGGGGAATAATTTTGGTGGCAGTGCTTCCAAGAGCAACTGCTGCTACTGGATGAGGGATTTTCCAGGCTTGGGATTATAGCTATTTAATAAATTAAAAAATAATTAGAACCTTTTTACGAAATATCATTTATCAAATTTCATTGGAAATCAGCCCTGTACAAGAATATAGAAGGGTGAGGACCAGAAGTACACAAGGGAAGTATCCCTCAGATTTAATGTTTTCTGGGGGAGTGTTAATTTGGACACAGGTACTTACGTCCTTTCTCCAGCCACCATGCGTGGCTACCATTTGCAAAGATGACTCTATTGACCCTGTATAGTCCCTCACCTACATACCTACCAAGACTAATTTCCAGGCACCACTTGGATGGGAAGGCGTGGATGGATGTTGTCTTTTGTTAGAAACAGCATTGTTCATTCATTCATCTATTCACTTATTTTTGTTATCTTTTATCAGTTCGTTAAATAAAATGTGTTAGTTATCAGAAAACATGCTGGGCAGCCCCGGGGGTTATAAAATCCCCCTTGACCTCATCGTGCTTATAGTCTTCTGGGGAGAAGGATGTAAACATAACGGAAGTACTGTGTGAAAGGCTCGACACCGGAGGACGGATGAGAAAACTGGGCAACAAACTCTGGGAGTTTAGTAGATTCTGTCTTATTCAATCTCTATTCCTGGAGAGGTTAGCAGACTTCTTCACTGGGACATTTGAGCTGGACTTTAAAGCATGAGTAGGATTCACTAGGTAAAGAAATTAAAAAAGCACATTCCACCGAGGCAGGAGGGTCACTTGAGTCCGGGGGTTTGATACCAGCCTGAGCAAGAGTGAGACCTGTCTCTACAAAAAATAGAAAAATTAGCTGGGTATGGTGGTGCACACCTATAGTCCTGGCTACTTGGGAGGCTGAGGCAGGAGGATCACTGGAGCCCAGGAGTTTGAGGTTGCAGTGAGCTATGGTGATGCCACTGCACTCTAGCTCAGATGACAGAGCAAGACTCTATTTCCAAAAA
>NW_012149396.1:6480145-6482154 GCF_000956105.1 Propithecus coquereli | reverse complement strand
AACTGATCTTCCCCTCACATCTCTGATGCTTACACCGGTTATCTGACACCTGGCTTGACTCCTAGAGAGGAGTTGATCCATCTTTTTATTTTTGCTCTGAATTCAAGCTATATATTGGAAAAAAGAAACTCAATTATTAAGTATGCTATTATCTTGACAACGAATTATATTTCTTGTATTTTCACCTAAGAAAAATGTCAGCTCAAAAGTGTGTAGAAAGCACATTGTAATACTACTCTTCACAGCTATGATCATCTATGATTAAAGAGAGCCTCTCTACAGGACCTTAGTCACCACAAACAGGTATCGCTACTCACCTGGGGACAGGTGTTACCTCAAAAGCAGTCAGAGTTTGTGGAATATTGAGAGAAGTATTGCTTCATTTCTCAGAGAGCTCGCATGACATCTATTATGTAGGTGGGTATATCCAGGTACCCTCCAGGTAGACCTGGAGGTGGTCACTGAATTCTATTGCTGGTTTTGGCTCAGATCCTTGCCAATCCTCCCCCATCTGCCTGGGAGATCAGGCTTTTCTGATCCTGCATTATTGCCTGCTCTCGCAGATGTCTCTCAATCTGTCCGCTGCCTTCCCTTTTCTCCATAACCATAGGATTGACCGTCTAATAGGGACCTCAAAACATTAAACTCACATTTTAACGTTTACAGCAGCATCCTTCAACTCTTTAGTTTTATGCTGGTTGGCTGTGTTGTTTAGCAATTTTAGACAGGATTTGCGAGACTATGGAAATCGCATCTCTTATAGATCCAGTGCAAGGCTAGCTGTGAAAAAGCAAGAGTTGCAAACAGTATTAGACCTTTAGGGAGTAGCTGTGAGCGCTTATCAAAGGGCGCCGTCTTCTTGAGCTCAGTGTGGACAGGGATGCTGGTTCCACGTAGGTCTTTACAGTTGATAATCACTATCTTTAGGGCCATCTTTGGGGAAAAAAACTTGACAACCATATAAATCTTACATTTTTATAGCACTTCAATCTTTTTTCAAAGTACTCTCACATCTATTATCCCGTCTTGACCTCCCAAGGAAACTGTGAGTTGGGCACAGCAAGTATTTCTATCCTGATTTCGCAGATAAGACATAAAGAGGTTAAATCACACAGTAAGGCAGGAGACGGAGGCTAAACATCCACGTCTGATGTTAAGACTCCTAGTCTCTCTACGGAAAAAACACACCCCTCTTTTTATTCTCTGCAATCTAGCTTCTGCTCTTACCACTCTACAGAAATCACTTTCTTATTCTTCTTAATTGTCAAACTTCCTTTAAATAATTAATTATTTAAATTGACAAAGAAAAATCGTATATATGTATCGTGTACAACATGATGTTTTGAAATATGTGTACATTGTGGAATGGTTAAATGGAGCTAATGAACACATGCTAGAATCACTTTTTTTAAAGCAGTGTTTCTTGACTTTAGCTGCATATTAGTCATCTGAGCCACTGAAAAGTAATACCAATGCCCAGGTCCCACCTAAGACCAGTGCAGTCAGGATACTGGGGATAGCTCCCAGGAACCTGTGTGCTTTAAAGCTCCTCAGGTGATAGCAATGCACAGTGAGGATCAAAAAACATTGCTAGAAGCTTACCACTGGCAACCCTTGCTGTCAAATTCAATGACTTTTTCTTTGCTACTAGCCTGGGGCTGTTTGACACTAATTCCTTCTTTAAACTCACTCCTCTTTTGGCTTCCATAAAATGATAGGATCTCAGTTCTCTGATCTCTGATGGCACCTTCCTGTCTTATTTTCTTGTTCACCATCTTTGCTTTGTCTTCCCAATCAGCGGCACTCTTTCCTCTGCACACAGGACACAGGGGGCAGTTTGTGGTGGTGGTGGGGAGTTGTGCAAAGGGTCATTTATTTTCAAGGGCTTAGACATTAGAATGTACGCCACACAAGGGCAGAGGCTTTATTCTGATCATTGCTGCAGCTCTAGAAGATAAAGTGTATGACTGAAAATCTTGGGAAGAACATGCATCGGCTGGCACAGGTTC
>NW_012149396.1:6476928-6478785 GCF_000956105.1 Propithecus coquereli | reverse complement strand
CTCTTCCACATTTTGCGTGCTTTTTGTTGTTCTCCAGTGTCTTTAAAGATTTGTTTTTATATTTTTTACCTAGTTTACCACTGTTATGTGTGAGAGGGTTAGTTTGAAACAAGCTACAATAGTATTCCTGGAACTGAAATTCTCTTCTTAACCATTTTTAAATATCTTTATCTTTTTGTTTCTCGTGGTATATAATAAGTGAATTATTCTGTTCTATTCTCCAATTTTCTAATTCTCCTTTTGCCTGTATCAAGTTTAGAGTTATGTATTGTGCTTTTTTTTGACCCCACGATTTCTACAGTTATTTTTTATAATCAACTGCTCTTATTAATTCTGCTTTTTATTTTATAATCTCTTATTATTTTTAATAGGTATTGTTTCTCTCACTTTTTTGGGATATTATCACAGAAATATTAATGGTTTACAGACTTGTTTTGAGTGAGGTAGAGGATTTTTGTCTAACTCTATCTAGTACTTTTGTGGGTATCTGTACTGCCTTCTGGGGTATCTCAAGCAGAACTGTTAGAGTATTGCCTTGGGGATCCCAGCCTATGATAATATTTCTATCTCAAACTGCTCACCAAGTTATCAGGCAAAAAAATACGTCCCACTCCACATGCTTTTTAAAGAATCTGACAAAAGATTCTCACATCAAGAGTTGTGAGTCCATGTTCACTTGCCTTGATCCTAAACAGACCTTTGTGACTGCCTCAACCAGTAGATTATGATGGAGGTGACACTATATGACTTCTGAGTCTAGACCATAAAAATGCCATGCATTTCCACATTGCTCTCTTGGGACTCTCACTCTCACTTTTGGAAGACAGCCACCATGCTGTAAGGAAACTCAAAATAGTCCACATGGAGAGAACACACGTCCAGACTGGCTGACAGCTCAGCTGAGGTCCCAAACCACAGCCAGCATGAACCTCCAGACGTGTGAACAAAGGTGCCCCCAGGTGATGCCAGCCATTGAGTCACCTCCAGCTGAGGCCCTAGACATCCTTGCTCTGCCCTGTCTGAATTCCTAAGCTACAGAATCCATGAGCAAAGTGAAATGACTTGTTTCACTCTACAGGATTTTTGCATGGTTTTTTATGCAACAATAATAACCAGAATGACTGTTCTATCTAGGAGTTTGGCCCTTAGAACACCCTATCAGAACTAAGTGATAGGTGGCTTGGGAGTCCCAGCCCTCTGCAGTACTGCTGATGTCTCAGAACTGGTCACTCAGCCAGTGGTGGCTTGGCCGAGGTCCTGCTGTGAGGCTGTGCCTGCTTCTCCCTGCCTGCTTGGGTGCACAGCCTTATTCCAGCATCAGCCCCTGGCTGGGGTGCCTGGAGGTGCTCATCCTCCTTCCACAAGCAGGGATCCCCCAGCCCACTCCTGGTTTCCATGTCAACCTGGCTTCATGGAATTTGGGTTCCTTTAACTCCACAGGGACCCAACCTTCAGCTGACCGAATACATCTTTTTGGACTCCAGGCCCAGCAAGCCTGGTGCTTTAGGCTTTTTTCTGTTTCTGCTTTTTTCTGTTCCAGGTCTAGGGGGATGTTTGCCTTGTTTTGTGTCTTTTTACTTTTCTCTATTATATTTCACTCTTTCTGTCATCACTGTGTTTGGATGGAGGTGGGTGGGGGAGAAAACAAAGCATGAATTTACATGATTTTAGCAGAAAATCCTTGTAAATGTAAATTCCTCATAAAATCAGGAAAAAAGTCATTAAAACTAGGCTGGGTGTGGTGGCTCATGCCTGTAACCCTAGAACTTTGGGAGGCTGAGGCAGGAGAATCACTTGAGCCCAGGAGTTTGAGGTTGCTGTGAGCTGTGATCACATTGCTGCCCTCTAGCCCCAGGA
>NW_012149396.1:6469184-6475198 GCF_000956105.1 Propithecus coquereli | reverse complement strand
TGTTCAAAATAAGAGCTTAGACGATAGCTGACTATAACACTGAGGACCTTAGGAAAGAAAAAAAAAACACAGCACATTTCATCTTTCATGTTGGTTTAAGCCTCATTTGGACAGAAGCTTGGTATTTTTCTGGAAAAAAATACCAATATCTGGCAACTCCCAGTTGCCAGATCTGAGAACTACCTTCTGGAGTAGGATGCAGAGAGACCTGGGCTTCCTCAGGGGCTCGCGGGGCCCACGGCACAGGAGGTGGAAGAAATGCTCCTCGCCTGCAGGGCAGCGGCCCCCGGCCCCCGGCCTCAGCGGGCAGAGCCTGGTCCCCGCCACGCCACGCTGCTGGTTCTGGATTTTGCAGAGGGGGAAAGCAGAGGTCAGTCAGATAACTTTCAGGAGAGCACCCTGCAATGAGACCCTCTGTAGGGCAGGCCGAGGTGGAGCGCTGTTCCCAGCTTGAGGCTGCCTTGATAAGGCCTGGGAGAAAGAAATCAGAGGGAAGGGCTATCTGCAGATTTATCAGTAGCTGCTGGGACGTGCCCAAGGAAAACAGAATTTGGAGCTGGGGAAGGCAGATCGTCTGATAATGTCTCTTTGAACTAGACATGCTTGCCTAAGTGCGCTCAGAGGAATCCGAGAGCATTTCAGACATTCTAGCATAAAGAATATTCCATTAAGACAAAAGCTAATCTTGGCACAGAAGAGGTTCGTAAATTAAAATGAACCTAAGGTTTTTGTTTGTTTTTGTTGGTTTGTTTGTTTTAGAGCAGGCTCCAAATTTGCCTTTGGGAACCCTATTCACGCATTCAACACATATTTATAAAGTTCTTGCTATGAGCCAGGCACTATGTGTCATGTTGTGAGTACAATGGCCAGCAACAAATCTGATGGTATGTTCTCTTTAGTGAGGGACATGAACTTTGACCCATGACTCTAACAAGTAAACGTAAACTACCAGTGTGGGGAGGTGCTACTGAGGAGAGGTGGTGGGGTTGGATAATGGAGGGGACCAGTTTGTCAAGGAGGTCAGAAAATAGTTTTCTGAGAAGAGAGTGACTCAGTGCTGGGAGCTGAAATCTGAGAGACAAGTAGGAGTTAATAGGAATGAATTAAGTTTAATCAGGGGAAGCAAATGGGGGAGGTCTAAGAATAAGGCAGGCATGTGCGAAGGCCCTGTGGCATGGTGGTTTCAAGGAACTAAAAGAAGACACAACTGGTTGGCCAGAACCAGGGGTAGGGAGAATAGTAAGAAATGAAGTTGGAGAGTCAGGCCAGGGGCCAGGCTAGGTTAGGAATTTTGGTCTTTATCTCAAAAGCATTTGACTGGCTTTTTAGCAGCTTTAACGTGTGTGTGTGTGTGTGTGTGTGTGTGTGTGTGTGTGTGTGCACATGTCTGAGAGAGACACACACACACGGTAACAGGTGTTGGTTGGGACTAGAGTGGGGGTAGAGGGAAGTGGATGGGGTTCATAGATGTTTTTAAGGGAAAATCGATTGTATTTGGTGATGGTTGGATGAGAAAAGTGAATGAGAGGAAAGAGTTAAGGATGAGTCCTGTCCTGAGCAATCACACGGATGAAGGGTGATGCCATTTGCTGACGTGGAGAACAATGGAGAAGGAGCAGATTTGGGGCGAGCATGAATTTGCTATTAGGCATGTAATGTTTGAGGCATCTTTGAAAAGCCTACGTGGAGATGTTGGGTTAACCCCACCCCACCCCATGCTTTCAGCCCCTGCTCTCTTGGGCTGTCCCTCCACATGCTCCCTGGCTGGCTGGAGCCCTCCCTGGCTGGCTGGAGCCCTCCCTTCCGCAGCGACCAGCCGGCCCAGCCCTGCCCTCCTGCCCCAAGCAAGGCTTCTTAGTGCCGTTCCCATAGTCGTGTGTCCTATTGGAAAGAGGTCAGGGAAACCAGCTGAGCAAAGGCAGCATGGTTCTAAAGCACCATGGTGAACCCTTCTCACAGGTACCTGTAGTTGAGGAATGACATCTGAGCCTTCCAAAGTCACAAAGCCCTTTCTTGACCTCAGGGCTATCGACATTCGGGTAGTTCTCTGTTGTGGGAGGCTGTCCTGTGCCCTGTGGGGTGTTTATTTAGCAGCATCCCTCCCTTCTACCCACTGGTTGTGACAATCGAAAGTGTATCCAGTTATTGCCAAATGTCCCCCGGGGGTGGGGGAGAATTACTGCTCATTGAGAACTACTGCCCTGCACAATTTCATGTGGTGGGGCAAAGCAAGTACTATCACTCTCTCCTTTCGATGTGACAGCTGAGGTTCAGAAAGGTTAAGTTGCTTGCCCAAGGTCACACAGCTAGAAATCTGTAGAACTGGGATCAGAGTCTTATCCTTTTGACTCCAGATGTGGGCCTCCTCCCACTCTACCATCCTGCTTTCTATTCAGGCATATCAGTAATAACGAGCTGGTTTAGGTGAAGGTATTAGAAGTCATAACGGTTTAATGGGTCAGTCTTTCAGGTGACATAGCTGCGTCTTTATAGGAACCTTCATCTATTTCTGTTTGTTTTTCCCTGCTAAGCTGCTGGTAATAAAGGACCATCACTCCTAGTCTGAGCCCTAACCAGACTCAGCTGGCAACATACCAGAAACTCCTCACCACTAGTGGGGTGGGGTGTCTGGGGAAGGTCTGATGATCCCACAATTGGCTCCCCAAAGAGCTGCCATTAGCCCCTTCTTCCACTGCACCTCTGAGCAAGAGTGGTGGCTGTCCATGTGCTCAGCCCGGACCCAGATAACAGACGATCCTTAGTGAGTCAGACCCAGCCCTTTAGCCCAAGGGGCCAGAATGAGTTTAGCTGCCAGGGATGGAAGAGATCTCACATAGACTATCAGAATGCAGGCTCTGCTGCCTCTTTCCGCATAATAACCTAGCCTATAGGCCTGGATTCTGCCTCAGTTTCCCTTCCTGACTCTCCTGTTCCATATTGAGCCTAGAACCTTGCGCTCAATCTCTGCCCCATCTCGTTGTGGACTCAGCCCCCACCAATCAGATGGAGCCTCCTCAGATCTGCAAGGAAACCAGCTTGGCTGTGCTGCTTGGCCCCTGACCATCGGCTGGCTCAGCTGGATCCCAGAGGTAGATCCTCAGCCAGGTCAATTTCCATAGTCCCTGTCATTCCCAGTCCTGGTTGCTGACAACATCCCCTTTGGCCTGTCATCATGGCCTGACAGCCCTAAATACGACAGAGAGGCAATCATGGACCCTAACATCCAGAGCTAGGGTTTCCACTTGCCCTTCTTCATTAATAACACATCTCAGAGGAAGTGGGAGGACCACAACAGAGCTGCATATTCATGTGGAGAACAGAGATTGGGGAAAGCCAGAGGCAAGCAACATGGTGAAATGAATCAGAGGCATCTGGAAAATCCCAGACCCAACCAGGCCAAGTTGAACCATGTGTCTGAAGTCAAACCAAAGCAAAAAGATAAGCTTCCATCAAATTAAGTGTTAGTCTGTCAACTAGTCTTCTACACAATTGGAGGCCAAATAGGAGTCAAATACAGTCATGTACCGTACAATGATGTTTCGGTCAACAGCAGACTGCGTATCCAGTAATGCTCCCATAAGATTACAATGGAGCTGAAAAATTCCTACCGTCTAGTGCTGTCTGGATGATTCTGTGCAGGCATAGGTTCATGTGTATATTTGTCTTCGTTTTAACACAGAAGTTTGAGAGTTAAAAAAAGATCTTAAAAGTGAAAAAAACCCTTATAGAATTAGGATATAAAGAAAGAAAATATTTTTCTACAGCTGTACAATGTGTTTGTGTTTTAAACTAAATGTTATTACAAGAGTCAAAAAGTTAAAGTTTATAAAGTAAAAAGTTACAGTAAGCTGTGATTAATTTATTTTTGAAGAAAGAAAATTTCTTTATAAATGTAACGTAACCCAAGTGTACAGTGTTTATAAAGTCTATAGTAGTGTCTTAGGCCTTCTCGTTCACTCTCCACTCCCTCACTGACTCACCCAGAGCAACTTCCAGTCCTGCAAACTCTATTCGTGGTAAGTGCCCTATATAGGTGTACCATTTTTAAATCTTTTATACTGTATCTTTATTGTACCTTTTCTATGTCTAGATACATTTAGAAACACAGATACTTACCATTGTGTTACAGTTGCCTACAATATTCGGTACAGTAACCTGCTATACAGGTTTGTAGCCTAGGAGCAAAAGGCTGTAACATCTAAGTTTTTCTAAGTACATTCTGTGATGTTCCCACGATGACATTAAGTGATACATGACTCTGTTTGGCTAGAGGGAAAGACTTTATTCAAGCCTGTAATTCTAGCACTCTGGGAGGCTGAGGAGGGGGGATCGCTTGAGCTTGGCAGTCTGCAACCAGCCTGAGCAAAAGCCAGACCCCATCTCTACTAAAAATAGAAAAAAATTAGATGGGCATGGTGGTGCTCACCTGTAGTCCCAGCTACTCGGGAGGCTGAGGCAGGAGGATCACCTGAGCCCAGAAGTTTAAGGTTGCTGTGAACTAGGCTGACACCATTGCACTCTAGCCTGGGTGACAGAGCAATACTCTATCTCAAAACAAAACAGAACAACAAAAAGACTTTATGCTTTGTCTTGTCTTGAGGCCATCACACTGGGACTGGGCCACTGGGCTGCTATTTAGACATATCTCCCTTATTGCTTAGTCCAGTGATCCAAAAAAACAGCTGTTTGAGTCATGTAGCCCATGGGGATGGTTAGATTTCTCACTTTCCCAGTAGATGTGTGGTGTTGCCCTACAGGGTCCAGGCCTCTCCTGGGACAAGTGGGCAGAATCCAGGCACAGTGGAGCATGGAATGGCCCATCGTGTGAACCCCTGGGCAAATGTCTGTCATTAGGAGACAGAAAGAATTCCCTTGCCAGAAACATGGGTAGGGGGACACCAGAATCCCACTGGGCACTGCAAAGAGCCAGCCACTCCTTGCAATTGCCACACTGAGGAGGCTTCTTCTTTCCTGATTCTCTCTGAACATGCTTATTGTTTCCAGATGCATCTCAGCACAGCTCTGTGGGGGGAAACACAACTGTTGAGTCAAGCCTCCCTCCCTCCCTGTCCTGACCCCATGGCCCCAGGGGCTTTTTCGTCCTGCTCTGTTGTGGGGCTCTTAGCACTGAGTAGAGGTGGGTAGAGAAGTGGGTTGAGACAGGAATGAACTGCTTCCCCTGTGCTAGCGACAAATCTTCATTTTAGCCTAGTTGAGCCTTTAGTTATGTATTCCAACGGTATTTTCTTTCCTTCGCACCCCAACCTTGCCTCAGAACTGAGAAAACTGGTGTCAGAAGAGAGGGATGAAGAGAGTGAGTTGGGGGAGCAGTGGCCAGGTCCTGATGTTCTGCCTGTCCCTGTGAGAAGCTCCACAACCGAGTGTAAAAGACTCGTGGTTAAGTGTAGTCACCATGATATCTTTAATACCTATGACAGCACCCAACACACAGAGGACTCCCAGTGAATAAACAGAACCCTATCCTTGTAAAAGATTTTTAAAAAAATGTAATGGTCTCTGCATCTCTCCCTATTTTTGTAATTCTGAATAACTTTTTATGATTCCAAGGATGGTAGCCCACTGTGCACTATCTGTCGTAATGTGTGGATGAATGCATGGGTGAATGGAAAGATTGATGAATAGAGGATGGGTAGATTTATTCTACTTCCATGATTTGAAAATATGGAGATGGTTGCACCAGAACCTCTGGAGTTGATGGTTTTGAAGCTATTTGATCCTCTATAAGGTCACTTAGAGACAATATCAGAAAGAAGCTAGTGTTTGTGGCCCTTTTCTTCAGTAAGGTCTTTTCCTCACCCCAGGGACCCAGTATTCTCACTGTCTTTCATGAGCAATTGCATTCAATGCTTAAAGGAAGAAAGTCCTACTGGAGGCATTTCAGGCAACTGTCAATATATAGGGAGGTGTGCTTTTGAGACCCCTGAGTCTTCCTATATATAAAGGTCATTACATAAGGATAAAAGGGTCAATTCAATAGGAAGATATAACAATTG
>NW_012149396.1:6467231-6469134 GCF_000956105.1 Propithecus coquereli | reverse complement strand
CCTCTCAATTCTATATTCTTTACCCCTTTTTAGGATCACCGTTCCCTCTTACCCAGATCCCCTGTCTCCCCACCTATCTCCTCTGTCCAAGTAATTGGATGGTATCATTCATACTAAAAAGTTGGGGACTGTGGCAGACAGAATAATGCCTCCCCCAAATGTCCATGTCTTAATTCCAAGAACCTGTAAATCCATCGCCCTACATGCAAAAAGGACTTTGCAAGTATGATTAATCTGAGATTTTTGGGATATATTAGCCCGGATTCTAGACAAGGTCAGAAAGGGTGATGTGATGACAGAGAGAGGGAGAGGTGTCGGAAGATGCTGTGTTGCTGCCCTCCCACCTGGAGAAAGGAGGCCATGAGCCAGGAATGCGGGCAGCCCCTAGAAGCTAGAAAGAGCAAGGAAATGAATCCTGTCCTAGAGCCTCCGGAAAGAACGCAGCTCTGCTCACCGACCTTAGACTTTTGACCTCTAGAACCTGAGAGTAAGTTTGTGTTGTTTTAAGCTATAAGTTTGCAGTAATTTGTCAGAACAGCAATAAGAAACTAGCACAGGGACTGAAGGGTTAACCTCCCTAGAAATGTTTGAAATCTGCAACGGGACCAAAAGGGAAGGGCGTTACTTACCTCAGATGAACGGCTCTGGGATGGCGGAGTTTTAGCTGTGCTGGTGGCTACATCCCTCACCTAGCAGGCCTGCTCCAGGGATGTTCTGTGTCATGATGCCGGGACACCCTTTAACAATGCTGTTGCTTTGGAGTAAGTTTTATGTCTCTAGAAGGTTCCTTCTGCAATGCTACTCAGCTAGAAGGGCACTCGTACTGGAGCAGGAATTAGAGTTTTAGAGTCAGGACAGACACTTTGGAGTCAGGAACAGGGTCTGAAAATTCGTGAGGACCTCAGCCCAGAGGCTGGAGGCCTTCTGGGGCTCTGGGCACCGCGGGCAGATGCCAGGGCGGTGGAGGGAGCCACCGAAGCCCCTGGCTGGCCCAGCGAGGTCCTGCCCTTCCGTCCTACGGGCCTAGAGAGATCATGTGGTGGCTGCTCTACTGAATTGTCCGGAGGAACAAGTTGCAGTAAGAAACAAAGGTGATTTTGCTTCAGATTCTTCAGAGATAGCAATATGTCAGCAGCCCCCAGAGAGGCCGAAAGTAAATGAATCAGTGCTAGGAAGTGAAGGATAGCATCCGCACCGCGTGGTGAAAAGGACTCCTGAACAGTTTCTTCATTGATTTTTTCTGTAATTGACACAGCACCTTGGTTTGCCTTCAGGCTTCAGAAGGAGAAAACGGGGAGCCCATGTACACGGAGCTTCCTGGTGTTGGAATTTAGTAAAAACAAAAATTCCCCGGAATAAGCTTCCTTTCCTTTCCCTTGACCATTCCCCTTTCTCTCTCTGCTATTCCCCTCTTCTTTCTGCTGCTTTCATTTCTTCCTCCTCTCTCTCTCTCTCACAAACACACACACACACACACACACACACACGTTTCCTTTCTGTTCAAAATAAGAGCTTAGACGATAGCTGACTATAACACTGAGGACCTTAGGAAAGAAAAAAAAAACACAGCACATTTCATCTTTCATGTTGGTTTAAGCCTCATTTGGACAGAAGCTTGGTATTTTTCTGGAAAAAAATACCAATATCTGGCAACTCCCAGTTGCCAGATCTGAGAACTACCTTCTGGAGTAGGATGCAGAGAGACCTGGGCTTCCTCAGGGGCTCGCGGGGCCCACGGCACAGGAGGTGGAAGAAATGCTCCTCGCCTGCAGGGCAGCGGCCCCCGGCCCCCGGCCTCAGCGGGCAGAGCCTGGTCCCCGCCACGCCACGCTGCTGGTTCTGGATTTTGCAGAGGGGGAAAGCAGAGGTCAGTCAGATAACTTTCAGGAGAGCACCCTGCAAT
>NW_012149396.1:6450945-6465123 GCF_000956105.1 Propithecus coquereli | reverse complement strand
TCTTTGGGTACAAAGTCAATGCAATCCCTATCAAAATCCCTATGGCAGTTTTTACAAAACTAGAAAAAATAGTTCTAAAATTCATATGGAACCACAAAAGGCCCCAAATAGGCAAAGCAACTTTGATCAAGAACAAAGTTGGGAAATGCATCTTCATTCATTTTATACCAAAGGCTGTGTCTCTTGGTTTGCAAACTGTTTCCCCGAATGAAGTCTCTTTCCTCTAAAAAAGAAAAAAATGAACAAAGTTCAATGCTTCCTGATTTTGAATTATATTACATTGAAACATCAAATCACTCCCATAAATAAGTGCAATTACAATATTACAATTTGTCAATTAAAAAGTAAAAATTTTAAAAAGAATACATAATACTTATCAAGAACAGTGGCCTGATAAAGAAATGAAAGAAAGATCTTTAAATTAAAAAAGGAAAAATGCTTTAAAAATTATATTAGAAAGCTACAGTAATCACAAGAGTATGGTACTGGCGTAAAAACAGGCATACAGACCAATGGAACCAAATAGAGAGCCCAAATAAACCCACATATTTAAATTGGGTGTAATAATGACAGCTGCCTCAAAGGGCTTGGGGAGTAGAGTGCCTGGCCTGTAGTAAGCCTGTTGTGATGTGAGTGCTTGTCATCGTCATCTCTTCCTCCCCTTCCCCCTCCTCCTCCTCCCCAGCCACATTCTTCTATCTGCTCCATTCATCTGTTCCCCCCCCAACCCCCCACATTCCCCAGGCCACATCCACCTAGGAGCAGGGTGTGGGAAAATGAGGCTGGAAGGGTGGTCTGCAGGAGCCGCCTCTAGTTCAGCTTTTTCGATTGTTTCCTTTACAGTCTCTAATAAGCACGTTATTTTTTTCACAAAAGTCTATACTTGGTCCTCATAGCATATGGCGTGCTGACAAAACTCTCTGTGTAGCAAAGTGAGGGGGAAGGCTCAGCTTCACGTCTTTCCATGGAAAAAGGCGTTTTAAGTGTGGATAAAAATGCCCCCATCCCTTGTCTGGCTGTCAGTGCCTGAGTCTGTCCCTCCACGTGGGGCTGTGACAGAACCCAGGGCGGGGCACCAGATGACCTGGGTTCCAACTCTCATTCTGCCAGCAAACAGCTGTGTGACCTCAGGGAAGTGGCTTCGCATTTCTGGGCTCAGGTGACTTCCTGTGAGAGCCCCAAATCTCCTGCTTCTTGGTCAACCCCCACTTCTTGGCCTGCTCAGGGCTGCGGACGTTGTTGCCACCCACCCCAGAGGTCAGAGTGCCTCACTCACATCTGTCTGTCAGTGGCTGTTCTGCATGGTCAATGTCGGTCATGAGAGGAAACCACTGAAGAGAGGCCATGCAGAGATTTTAGGGGATACTGGAAGGCCTGGCTGCATCCCCAATGGGCTCCTTCTCATCAGGCAAATCCACTATTTGTACTTGATTCCCTTTGTTTCAAAGCCAAGGTCTGGGGGAATGAGGCATCTTATTTTAAGCCCTTTATGTCTCAGCACAAATAAATGACAGATGTTTTCCAGAGAGGAGGGTTTAAGAAGGGAGACCCCCAGGGCTTGGAGGGAAGGTAGCAGGGTGGAGAGGAGAGCAGACCCCTGGGAGGGAGCAAAGGGCTTTCTCACACACCCCACAGTTGGCCCATTGAGGGGGTCACATGTATCGGCCGTACTGTGACTGTAACTGTATTTACCAGTCTGCATGATACAGCCTAGAGGTTCATAATGGACTTTAGATCCCAACAAAACTGGGCTTGAGGTCCCAGAACAACTTCCTAGCTAGGTGACCTGGTACGGCTTATTAAAACATTGCTCCGTGCCTCAGTTTCCACATCCTCAGTCTTCCTCCTTCATAATAACAACCACCAACATTGGATGGCATTGACCATGTGCTGGGGCTGTCCTGTGCACACTCAATCCTCACAACATCCTATGTTTTGGTCCTATGAGCAAATGGCAATGAAATTACAAAAGGTGTTTCCACAGCTTGTTGAGAATTGAATTATTTTTCCTTGCAAGAGATGGTCAAAAGCCTGGAAGACGTGGTAGTCAGTTGGTGCAAGGTCTGGTGAATGTGGTGGATGACAGAAAGTTTCCAAGTCCAGCTTCTGTAGTTTGAGCAGTTCTGTTTTTTGCAACATGTGGTCTTGCAAGAGGCAAGACCTAGCTAGGGCAATCAAGAAAGAGAAGAATATTAAGGGAAAGAGGAGGTCAAACTATCACTCTTGACTAACGATATGATCCTATATCTAGAAAACCCCAAAGATTCTACCAAGAGTCTCCTGGAATTGATAAATAAATTCAGCAAAGTCTCAGGATACAAAATCGATGTACATAAATCAGTAGCATTTCTATATACTAATAACAGCCAAGCCAACAATTAAATAAAAAACTCAATACCATTCACAATAAGCACAAAGAAAATAAAATACCTAGGAGTATACCTACCCAAGGAGGGAGGTGAAAGATCTCTATAAGGAGAACTATGAAACTCTGAGGAAAGAAATCGCAGAGGATACAAACAAATGGAAGAACATATCATGCTCATGGATAGGTAGAATCAACATTGTTAAAATGGACAGAACAGAGAACCCAGATGTAAAACCATCTACCTAAAACCAACTGATCTTTGACAAAGCTGATGACAACATACACTGGGGAAAAGAAGCCCTATTCAATAAATGGCGCTGGGAGAATTGGATAGCCACATGCAGAAGAATGAAACGGGATCCTTACCTCTCACCACTCACAAAAATTAATTTGAGATGGATAAAAGACTTAGATCTAAGGCATGAAATCGTAAGAATTCTAGAGGAAAATGTAGGGAAAACTCTTCTAGAATTTATGACTAAGACCCCAATGGTAATCATGGCAACAACAAAAATTAATAAATGGGACTTGATTAAACTAAAAAGCTTCTGCACAGCTAAGGAAATAACCAACAGAGCAAATAGACAACCTACAGTATGGGAGAAAATATTTGCAAACTACAATCTGTTAAAGGGCTAATAACCAGAATTTATAAAGAACTCAAGCAAATCAGCAAGAAAAAAATAAACAACCCTATTAAAAAGTGGGCAAAAGATATGAACAGAAGCTTCTCAAAAGAAGAAAGACAAATGGCCAATAAACATATGAAAACATGCTCAACATCACTAATCATCAGAGAAATGCAAATTAAAACCACAATGATATATCACCTTATCCCAGTTAGAATTGGTTTTATTAAAAAAGTCCAAGAACAATAGATGCTGGTGTGGATGCAGAGAGAAAGGAATCCTTATTCACTCTTGGTAGGATTGCAAATTAGTACAACCTCTATGGAAAAGTATGGAGATTCCTCAAAGAACTAAAAGTAGACGTACCAATCGATCCAGTAATCCCCTATTGGGTATCTACCCAAAGGAAAAGAAGACTTTTCATCAAAAAGACACCTGCACTAGGATGTTTATTGCAGCACAATTCACAATTGCAAAGTTGTGGAATCAACCCATCAATTCATCAGTGGATTAATAAAATGTGGTATGTGTATACCGTGGAGTACTACTCAGCCAAAAAGATGAAATAATACCTTTTGCAACAATCTGGATGGAACTGGAGACCATTCTCCTAAGTAAAGTATCTCAAGAATGGAAAAACAAACACCACAGGTACTCACTATTAAACTGGAACTAACCAAACAGCACACATCTGCACAGAGGGAAGTAAAACTCATCAGAAATAAACTGGGGGTAAGTGGGTGGAAGAGAGGGGATAACCAACTTAATATATAATATGAAAAAACCATGTGGGTGATAGGCATACTTATAGTCTGGACTCAAACATTACCAAAAAGATCCTTGTAACCTAAAACATTTGTACCCCCTTGATATTTTGAAATAATAATAATAAAAAAAGAACAGAAACAGATGAGACCAAAACCAAGAGCAGAAACCAGCTCCTAGGCCAGGCAGTCATAAAAGTCCCCATTCTGGGACATATTTGTAATGATTCTGACTGGAATTCCAAAAAAGACCAGGAAAAAAGCTTTTCCTAATACTGCTTGGGTTCCCTGTTGAAGCTTTGAGGCCGGAAGCCATATCTTATTTGTCTAGCATGGTGCCCAGACTACAGTGGGTACGCAGAAAACCTGTAACGAATGAATGAATTATTCAGTGCTGTGTCATTATTGGGAAGCTAGAGAAAGTGGGTGCCTTTGGCGCTCATTGTTGGGATGCAGAGGTATTGTCTCTGTGAAGTCAGTTTTGGGGAGGGGTGGTTACAGATCTGAAAGTATTTTTAAAAGCCTATTTAGCCAGAGCCTGTTTGTGTGCTGGGGTGTGAAACTCTATGAATGTATTATCAGCAGGGCCTTAGATGGGTTTGTGTGATTTGCTTTGGTCGGAAACAGGCTCCTTCTTCACACATTCCCTGGGGACAGAGAGACCAACAGACCCACCTGCCACTCTACTGATCCACCCTCACATCCGCAATTAATGCAGGAGATGTTTGGTCTTTAAAGGAACAGTGTCATTTTGTCCTAAAGATGAATGTCCAAAATGGTATCCCCTAGCCATGTGAGACTATCAGTTCGGGTGATATGGCTAGTCCAAATCCAGATGTGCTGTTGCTGTAAAATAACCATCGGGTATTGAAGACTTATATGCACAGAAGAATGTGATATGACTCATTAGTAATTTTTATGTTGATTACATATTGAAATGATGTTTTGGAAATATTAGGTTAAATAAACATTTTGGCTGATAATTTTTTTAATGTGGCTATCATAAAATTTAAAATTACATATGTGGCTCATGTTATATTTCTACTTGAGAGTGCCACTCCAAAAGATGCCCTGTCTTGGAGTCCATTCCTAGAATGCTTATAATTCATTTAGGTCTCAAGAAGAAATGATAAGATCTGAATAAATAGGAGAACGGGATCGCCCATGAGAAAAACACAAGTACCTGAAACCACAAGGTGTATTTAGCAGAAGAAGGTAAATCAGTTGGCCACAAGCCCGCCCCTAGCTTTCCTTTTATTTGATTTTATTCTTTGAAGACTTGGGTGTCATTTTTACTGTTATTTCAACATGCTGGTAAAGAAAATACAAAAACGACAGCTGATGTTTGCTGAGAACTTACTATGTGCTGTGTTAATTGCTATATATACATTATTGCATTAATGAAGCAGGCACCTGACTGTCCCCATTTTACAAATAAGCAAGGTAGACAGGTGGCACTCAGAAGGGTAAATGGGGTGGAAGGTACAGGAGGTGGAGACTGAGGAATAGGGAGTAGTCACAGGCACTGCCCCGGTTCCTGGCTTGGCATGTAGGTGAATGCTGGGCCTGGTTGGGGGGGCAGGAGAGACTGATTTATTTGGTGTCCTCGCAGCAGATGTCTCGCAGAATCCTCATGTGTACCACGTGCTCATTAAACCTTTGTGAATTCCCTCAACACCTGAGCCTTCTCTCTTTCCTCTTACTTTAATATTGCTCCCTTCCTTCTTCCCATCACCTCTTCCCAGGAAAATGCCTCCATTCCACTGCCGTGCAATGGACAAAGAATGGTCATTAGCATCAGATGGACTCAGGTATGGAGCCGAGCCCCGCCCGCTACTGGCTGAGTAACATATACAATGTGGGGGAATAACATTTACCTCTCAGGGTTGTAATAGTATTTAAGGACGTTTTGGTGTAATGAATTACCAGGCATACAAAAGGTGCTTAATAAATATTATCTAGTGTCTCTATTAGTACTTTTCTTGTGGCACACCTCTGTTGGCTCTCTATTTTCCAGATCTCAGTTGCCTAGGAATGATGGCGACAGGAGGAGAGTGATTTCCGTGCTGCGGTCCATCCTGACCCCTAGTCCAGGACAATTCACTCCTTACTCCATATGTAAGTTCTTTGGGATCTGAAAAGAGCTAGTCTCTTTAAGTCTAGAAAAAGATTTTTCTGGTGTAATTGACAAGCCTAAGTAGCTGCCCTTTGGAAGCTGGTGATCTATTTTGCACGTGCATATTGCAAACAAAAAACAGAAGCCATAGCCACAGCGTAGTTTTCAAATGTGACCTTCCTTTGCATGCCTGTTGTCATGGCCCTCTGACCAGCCATGTACCATAGGCACAGGGAAGCCACCTTCCATGAGAGGTGGAGTGCAGCATGCCGTGTCGTACCCCAGCCTGGCGTTGGCAGACCCGGCTCTCAGGTCCAGCTCAGGCATTCAGTGGGAGGTGGCTTTGGGCAAGCCCTTTTTTCTCTCTGGGTCTCAGTGTCCTCATCCATCTAACTAGGGAGTGGGGTCTTATGATCTCAGCTCTGAGACCTGTGATGGGAACTCCAAAGTCAGGGACTGTATCCTTCTCGTTTGTAGCTGGGTCCCTAGTGTCTAGCATGGTGTCTGGCATACAGCAAGTACTCAACAAACACTTTTTACATAAATGACTGATTCTGGGCTGTCTCAGCTGTGACCACTTGTGCAATAGATGCTGCCAATTCTAACACAGGTCTTGGGGGAGATGAGTGACAAGTGGACTTAACAGATATATAGAGTGGCATTGGGCATGGTGAGAGGTTCTTGATGTTTTTTCTTTTTTTTTTTCCTTTTGCCTTTTCTGGCTTTTTTTTGATTTTCCTTTTGGCTTGAATTATTAAAGGGAGGGTTATTGTTAAACTTCTTTATTTCGTTTGGAACTTTTTGGTTTTTTTGGAACCATTTGTTGGATTTTCCTTTTTCGTTTTTTTTTTTTTTGTTAAAAAAAAAAATCTACCTTGCTTGGATTCAAGAGAAGGATCCCAGCAAATGCTTAGTTAATTGTGTCACTTCGTACATATGGAGCAGCCACTATTAATAAAAGGCTGCACGGTGGTCGTGGGCTGTGATTATT
Organism: Propithecus coquereli; assembly: GCF_000956105.1. Classification (NCBI taxonomy): domain Eukaryota; kingdom Metazoa; phylum Chordata; class Mammalia; order Primates; family Indriidae; genus Propithecus; species Propithecus coquereli. The sequence goes on along the minus strand of NW_012149396.1, from coordinate 6,458,255 downwards.
GGTTGGCAGGCCAACAGCAGAGAGATATTGGCAGAGAGATATTTCCTTCTCAGCAACCTGAAGGCCCCTCTTGTGTGTGTGCTGAGGTGACCTCACAGACTTTATTTGTGATGCCCGTTAATGCTAATCCTTTAACTGAGCCACTGTCTGCCGTGCGGTAGACAGTGAGCCTGTGGAGTCTTCTACCTCTAGGAGGAAATGATGTACACTGGAGCGTTGGTCCAGGGACGTGCTCAGTGGACTCAGCATCTGATAAATTGTCAATAGTAACCAATAACCTGGGACTAAAGGTGTATTATACCCAGAGTGCAGGAAGAAGGATGCTGCACCTGAACTTACAAGCTCTCTCATGGGCAGTCAAGATGGAAAAAGGGCAGCAGGCCGGGTGCTGCTAGCAGAACTTTGAAGCAGACAGGCAGGTGTAACTAAATAATTGGGAGCAGGTGGAACAATGGCTTGGCCAGGGGAAGAACCACAGAAGCTCCGAGGTCTCTCTCCTGCTCTCCCCTGCATTCTTCTTGCTTCCTCATCCTTACTTCTCTTTTTCTCTCCTCTCTCCCTCCCCCCCACCACACACACACACACACACACACACACACACACACACACACACACGCATGCACGCACGCACGCACACACGCACGCACGCACGCACGCGCATGTGCATACACTCCTGGTGCACGAACCAGAGTAGCGAGATGCACAGAGCATCACAAAGAAATCATACGAATTGGAGGGACATCATCCTAATAGGCTGATTTTCATCCTAACTCCTGTCTGGTATTACCTTCAATTTATGGTCTTTGTCACATTTAATCCTTTCTATTTTCTAAAACGCTTCCCTCCAAGATCCCAGGAGATGACTTTCCTCCTTCCCCCTTTCCCTGCCTTTCGGTGGGGTGAGCGGGCCCAGCTCCCAGGGCGTGCTCTGGGCAGAGTGAGGACAGAGGTGGCCGCCCCAGCTGCTGCTGGCTGCAAGTGCCCCGCGCTCCTGGCGGACAGTATCATTTTGCCTAAGGCAGCTCAAAGGCTGGAGCGGTGAGGCTGTCAGAGAGACGGTCCTCTGGGGAGGCAGCAGCTACTGCAGAAGACTTCGTTCCACGTCTCTTTCGTTCTCAGTAAAATCAAGACCCTGCACTGGGGATTCGATGGACACTTAAATGGAAAAAATAAAGCTAGTGCTGTGTGATTTTCTGTCTAGTTACAATTCTGTAACTAGATTAGCAGAAAATGTCTGGATCTGCTAGGGGGAAGAGTGGCTTTGTGGGGCTAACGCTGGCTGGAGTCTGGGGGGCAGACTTCTATCTCGGGTGGCTCTCACACTAGCCGCCGTGTGGCCCTGAGCCAGGCCTCTTACCTCTGCTTCCTCACCGCTGAGTGAGAAGGTTGGTCCAGATCATGCCATTCCCCGCCGAGAGATGCTCCGTGAAAACCGGGCTCCAGGGTCAATTTAGTTGACAGCACTGCGTGCTCTAGTAGTAGCCAACACTAGTGGTACTTGGTTTTGATCTCAAAACATAGTAACTATTTAGTCCTTGCAGGTAACTCTGTGAAGCACGTGCTGTTTTCATTCTTCTTTTACAGATGAGGCACAGAGAGGTTATGCAATGTACACAAGGTCACACAGCCAGTAAGGGGGAAAGCTGAGATTCAAGGCCATGCAATCTTGCCTCAGAGTCTGAGCTCTTAACTCCTATGCCATTCTGTGCACATTGTGAGGGGGTTTTGCAGTAAACCAGCTAGTGTAACTTTTGTTCAACCCAGCAAGCCCCAAACTGATGTGACCAAAGAACTTTCAGGAAGCGGCAGAGTGTGATGGCTGACAGCACAGCATCTAGCATCAGATGTGGCTGGGTTTACTTCTTGCCATCTTTCCCTTCTACTTTCAATCACTGTGACCTTGGGCAAAGGCTCAACCTCTCTAAACATCGGTTTCCTCAGCTATAAAATAGGGATGGTGATGACAATGTGGGCATATTATATGGATATCAGCTTTTATTGTATATACAAATATGCACACACACTGTATGTATACAGTATATACTATATTACTATATATGTGTATATTGTGTATCTATAGAGAGAGCTACTATAAAGATATATATCCATGTATTGTGTATAGATACACACACACATACACACAAAAACACAACCTATGCAGAGTCCACAGAACTAATATTCCTAAAACACATTTTAGGGAAGTGTTAGGCTAACAATCACTAAAGTGCTTTCCTTTTCCTCTCCCCCTATTTTGATTTCTATTTTTGAATTCTAAATTTCTAGGATCTTCTTATGTGTGGCCTTCCTGTGCGGAAAGAACTCACACCCACAGGAGGCCACAGCTAGGGAGGGCCTCAGAGGTCGTGGTGCCAACCTCACTTGTTTTATAGAAAGCTGAGGCCTGGGAAGGTCTGGCGACTTGCCTGAAGCTACTGTTCCTGGTGCCCTGATTCTAAGACAATGTGAACATGGGAAGTCATAGAGTTATGGGACGGCACCTCATCGCTGCTCTCGCCTTGGGGTAGAGTGGCATTTAACTTCCAGGGAGCCTTTAGAGCTAATCTGTAGGCTCAAGGACAGGGCACCCTGGGCCTTCCTGAAAACCCGCTCTCAAGGTTCTCACAGGGTAGCTAAGGGACCCTCTGTTCCAACTGGCTCCTCCAGCCTGGCATCTCCCTGCAGCTTCACACCTGGCCATGCTGGGTCCCAGCTCTGGCCTTTGTCCACCATCCTGCCGCCAAAGTTTTGTACTCCCCTTTCAGATCATCACTGGTGGAAAGTTGCCGACCCACCAGGGACCATGGTTCTCATCTCGTTTTCAGCAAGGTAGGATAATAAACTGACTTTAGGCCGAAGGGATGTGGGTGAAGTGACGTGAGCCGTTTGCAGGCCTGGACTACATAAACCTCCCGGGAGGTCCTTGCCCACTTTACCCCATTTGCTGGCTGGATCTGAGGCCCTGGGTAGCCTTAGCAGACATGTGTTGAAGACAGCAGAAGCCCTGGCAGCCTGGGGCCCTGAATGACTGTGTGGAGAAGAGTCCTGCCCCCAGCCCTACTGCCAAATGGCCTTGATGTGAGCCAAAAATAAACTTCCATTGTGTTAAGGCACCAATGTGTCAGGGTATTTTGTTGCTATAGCCACTGTTCCCCTGATACATATTTGTATTTCCTTGACCAGTAATATTCCCTGCCCCGCAAACCCAGCTCAAGTCCTACCTCTAGTCTGAAGTCCTCCTGGCTTCACTGATCTCAGTGTGCCCTGTCACCCTCATTTCTGTAGCATTGTCACACTCAGCCAGTTCCCACTTTGCTACGCATGGGTTTGTGGCACTAATTGAAGAGGACAGAGACCTCGTTCTATACTTATTCTGCGTCTCCCAAAATGCCTAGCGTCAAGCCTGGCAAACAGTAGGCACTCAATCAATACTTGTTGATCGATTTGAGAGTGGCTGGAATGATCCATATCAAACTGCAAGCATCATCTGGGAGCTCGCTGATTAAACAGATGAATCTTGCAGCCTTTCTTGAACGCCACCAAGCCAGCCTTTGCTCCGAAGCCTGGAGACTCAGGCTTCGGGAGCCCTCCTTGCCTGCTAGCTCCTGGGGGGGTCTTCCAGGATCCAAGGCGCTCTGGGACACTCTGCAATGGCCAGGGCATCCATCAAATGACCTGCTTACCGAAGGTTATTCTTTGTTCTCTCTGCTCCTTCTGCCTTAAATAAAACACAGAAAACAAACAAACAAAAAATCCCACTGTAGACCCCTCTCTCTGGGACTCCTGTTTCCCTCTCTGCCTCTCTATGGAAGAGTGGAATAGAAGTAAATTCCCATTACTATACCTGTATTTTAAAATGTATATTTATGTTTTAAAGCCTCATGGAAGTGTTGTGACAAGGGGCCCTGGAAATCTTAGACTCAGAACTAGGGGTGTGAACATCAGTTAGCAGTGTACCTCGAGCTGAGCCTTCCCACCCAGGCAACGCCACTCCGACGCTGCAGTGACGGACAGGTTAGTGAAAAATCCAGCCACACCAGGTAGCTGGCATCATGGTGATCAAAAATATCTTGGAGCCACTATAATTAGTTTTATTCATTTACTTTAATTGTTTTATTACTTCTTGCAGTAAAAGTAATATTTGTTTAATGAAAACCTTTTTTCATTAAAGAAATATTACTTATGGATAAACAAATAAATATCACATATGGATAAGCAAAGAAAATGAAGCAAAGAAAATTGAATATCACAGGAATTTCCATGAATGAAAGATAACCCACTGTGAATATTTTGGTGTATATCTTTCTAGGCTTTTCCCAGTGCCAACATAGGCATTTCTGGTCTAATATATATTCTACATGTATGTTCTGTAAGATTTTTTTTTCTGGAGATGGGGTCTTGCTCTTTGCCCAGGCTGGACTACAGTGATGGGATCACAGCTCACTGCAACCTTGAACTCCTGGGCTCAAGCGATCCTCCTGCCTCAGCCTCCCCAAGCAGCTGGGACTACAGTCACATATGTCCATGCTCAGCTAATTTTTAAATGTTTTTGTAGAGATGGGGTCTTGCTGCCCAGGCTGGTCTCAAACTCCTGTTGAGTCAAGTGATGCTCCTGCCTAGGCCTTCCAAAGTGCTGGGATTATAAACATGTCACCATGCCCAGCCTGTACATTAGTTTTTACTTAACATTTTTACATGTTAAATATAAACATTATCGTTTTTAATGACTTAGTGTTGCTCCGTTTTATAGAAATGTACCATAGTCCAGAAAACTATTATTGCCTATCGTTGGATATTTAAGTGTTTTTCTATTTATTTTGTTTTGCTGTTGTATTTTAAAGTTGTGTGATACCTATGTCCAGAGAGGTCACATCAATTTATCCTCCACCAGCATTCCAGCTGGTCTGAAGTTCATTCGGTCGAATCAGCGTGTATGTGTGGATGCAGATGGAGGAGAGGTGGGCTGGGGAGAAAGAATTTAAATAGTTAATGCAATTTTGAAGCTGTATGTCTTAATTCAATCTGCTCTGGTTGAAATTCTGCTGTTCTTTAAAACAGACTTGTGGGTTTAGATCCGGTTTTTATCTGATCACGAGGCTTCAGAACCTCTTCCCTTGTATACTTGCACGAGTAGAAAGGAGGTGGGTTTGTTTTCAGCATGATTCAAATGGGCAAAAGCAGTGTATTCTGGCGAGCTGTGCGTGCTGTGGTATGCAGTGGTGTGCGTGTGTGCGTGTGTGTGTACATATTCATCCTGTGGTTTCTGGCCCCTTGAGCCAAGGCCTGGTTGTTTCAATAGGAAAAAAAGAAGAAGATTTCTGCTTTTGAGAGGCTCAGGGGAAAGAAAAAGCAAAGTGAGGTGCAGGGGACATTTATCTTGCCAGGGAGGATATTGGATCAGAGAAGAGCCACATTAGGGAAACTGGCTTTTTGGTGTGTGCAGATGTATTAAAATTCTTCTACTTAATGTGTCAAAAATCTTTTTTCATAGTAAAAAATAGAAACCATTAATCTCTCCCCCCACCGTGCTCCATTTTTCTTGTCTGCCTTCCGACTCCCACACTGCCTGGCTTGCCGTGGGACGCTGAGAGGGTTAGGCCACACCCGTGGTGGGCATGGATGCTTCCCTGCAGGGAGCAGCTTCTGCCTGTGGACCAGACCCTTTAGGCCACCTAAGGTCACATGTCCTGATTTGCTTGGCCCCTGAGGAAAGAACGGAGTTGGCTTATTCATGAGTCTCTGAGCAAGACAAGACTGCTTCTGAAAGCAGGGCGCTGGCTGTCTGGGGGAGAAGAACAGAGGTTCTTTAACAGCTCCTGTTAAACCCTGTCCTGGCCAGTCCCATCGGCTCTCCAGATCATGGGTTTGGGACAGTGTAACGCAGGGGAAAGGGAGCTAGAATTGATTCAGGAATTCTGGCTCTGCCAATGACCAGCGGGGTGGCTTTGCCCAAGTCATTTATCCTCTTTAAACTTCAGAGTCCTAATATGGTAAATGGTGCTGACAGGATCTTTTGTGAAGATCTGGTGGGCTAATCCTTCCAGACCCATTGACTCGGTGATATGTCTCGCCTGAATTCTCAGGTAGAAGTTGTCTCTCCCATCATTTCCTCCTTGATACTCTCACAGCACAGCGTCTACACAGTTCTCACGACACTGGGTGATGACAGTTTATGTAGTTTGTATTCTCTGTGGGACTATTGCTCCAGTTAGGGAAATGTTAGTGGCCATGATCCTTGAAACTCCCAAGTTTTAGAGTCTTAACTCAATAGAAGTATATTTGTTAATCACTTGGTTGATAGGCGCCTCCAGGTAGAAATTCAGAGACCCAGGTTCCTTCTGTCTTGTGGCTCTGTCCTCCCCTAGACCCTTGGAGTTGTGTATATCCAGCCAAAACCTTGGATGAATGTGCAGAGGAGACACTAATGCTTCTGAACTATCTTTGCATACCAGTTACTTCTGCTCACATTTCGCTGGTGACAACAGTTATGTAATTGCAACTAAATGCAAAGGAGGCCACATGTTGATACTAGTCCTTGGACAAAAGGAGAACTATGAACATTTGCTGGACAGTTTGCTCTCTCTTCCATAGCTCAGATCCCTGGGAGGATGAGACATTGTGCTCCTTCTGTCTCAGCACTGTATGTAGTTCCTGACACAGATATTCAGCATAGGATACTTGCATCATTACTTGTATTTCATTTCTGTAAATTTAGCTACACAAAGAAAGCGAGAGAGGGGAGGGGGAGGGGGAGGAGGGAGGAGTGGACGGGTATTTGCATACACAAAGAGTGCAATGCGCACCACCCGAAGGATGGACATATTTGAAACTCGGGCAGGGGGGAGGGGGAGGAGGGAGGAGTGGACGGGTATTTGCATACACAAAGAGTGCAATGTGCACCATCCAAGGGATGGACATGCTTGAAACTCGGACTTGGGGGGGAGGGGAAGGCAAGGGCAACATAGGTAACCTAAATATCTGTACCTCCTTAATATGCCTAAATAAAAAAAAAAAAGAAAGAAAGAAAGTGCTTATTCACATTTATTTATTTCAGAATATTGTGGAGGTACAAATGTTTTGGTTACATAAATTGCTTTTGTATCATTTGAGTCAGTTTGCCCATCCCCCAGATAGTGTTCATTGTACCCATTAGCTGTGATTTACCCATCCCCTACTCCCCACTCCCACCTGCTTGATTTCCAATGAATGTGATTTCCACACGTACACAAAAGTGTTGATCGATTAATTCCAATTTAATGGTGAGTAATGTGATGTTTGTTTTTCCATTTTTGTGATACTTCACTTAGAATAAT
>NW_012149396.1:6376132-6450895 GCF_000956105.1 Propithecus coquereli | reverse complement strand
AAAAAAAAAAAAGAAAGCGAGAGAAAGAAAATAATCTCAATAGTGCCTGCAATTCTGCCTGCCAATCCCAGGCAATAGGTGTACAGTGGTGTGCAAACAACAGCCCCTGGGCCAAACCCTGCCCACTGCCCCCTTTTGTAAATGAAGTTTCACTGGAACACGGCCATGCCCATTTGTTGACTTACTGTCCATGGCTGCTTTTCTGTTACAATGGCAGAGCTGAGCACTTGTGATGGAGACCAGAAAGCCTAAAATGTTTGCTCTCTGGCCCTCTTCAGAAAATGCTGGATGACCCCTGCTCTAGCAAGGGAGCATGAGATGGGACACTTGACTTGCTGGTCTTTTGTCAGTCTGTTCGCTCGTCCCCTGAGAGCATGCATCTTGTCCTGACTGTGATTATCAGCCTAGTGTTTAAAGGTACGTCTTTATAATACTACATCACGTCCAAACGCAAGCCAACTACTTTGTGAATGAACAGACCATGCACACCATACAATTATTTAAGGAATTTGTAAGGGCAATGTTTATCTCGCACACTTTCTTCACAGTCTATTGCTTCTTATAAAACGTGACTCCACTGTAATGGCGTATTGAATGAATGCAGTAAGGGGCCGTGCCAACCCTTTGAAAAGTTAAAGGGACCCTACAAAGCACAGCATTACTATTACTTTTGTTTCTAACTTATATTTCAAGAGACAGATACCCCCTATCTGAATCCAAGGAGGGTAACTTCTTACCTCGTAGATTACTTGTATTCAATTCCAACTCCTTTCATTAAAAAACACAAAAATTTTCATTTTTTATGAAGAGTTTTCTAAAGACTAGAATGTTTGAATAAAAAGTAATCTAAGGTAGAAGGGAAGTGGGAAAGATTCCCTGCAGCATGGTGCTCACCCCTCATTTGTTTCTGAACCTAAGGGCACAGAAAAATCACCCCAAGCACGTCCTCAGGTTGATACTTGTTGGCTTCTGTAGCAGATGACACAGCCCCTTGGCACTGCTGGCCTTCTGGATGCCAATGGCTTCCTACTGCAGGCAAACATGATACTGCTCAAGGGCTTTCTCTGCCACTATTGTGAATTGCTCAAGAGCAAATTTACCCCACCCCCAACCCAGGCCAAATGGACTTGGTGGTTAAGCTTCTTCATTCCTTGAGTAGGACAATTCTGGGATGTGTTCTATACACTGTCCCAGAGGTCCTCAAAGGCATTGAACCCCAATTTCCCACAGTAGCAAGCTGGGCATTAGTGTATCTTATTGGCATTCTTTCCTTCCTTTGCTCAATTTCCCACCCACACAACCTTCCAAATAAACTCTGTGTACAAAAATCCTTGTCTCAGGGACTGCTTCTAGGGGAACTCAGACTAAAACAGCTCTTTTTTATTTTGGAGTGGCTTAATTTATTTTGTTGCCCAAACTAACCATTGAATATAGACCCTTATTCATAAGACACAAGAAAGGAAAATGAAAGAAAAAGTTGAAAATTTCTCCAGTGTCAGACTTTCTTAGCCTTGAAACTTGCATGGGAAGAAACCAGAAAAAGAAATATGTGGGGGAGAAAAGATTATAGAATCAGAAATCCCCAAGTTTGGTGGCATCTATAAAGCACCTTTGTGTTAACAACATAGTCTGGAGAATTACAAAAATGATTCTTCTGATGAGACAATTAGACTTCCCATAAAAATAGTCAATCAACATAAATTTTAAAAATTATCACAGGTAATTCTGATGCAAACCCAGGACCAAGATCTGCTACTCTATTTGTTTAAGTTTATGACATTAAAATGGCATTATGATAGGAACTATTTCTGTGAGGTAGACATTGTGCTAAGTTCTTTGCAGATGCTATCCCCTCTAATTCTGACACCAACTTGTAAGGCAGGATTTTTTGTTGTTGTTGTTGTTATCTGCAATTTGTAGATGATGGGTTTGTGCTGAGAAAAGTTAAGGAACTTGCCTGAAACTACACAGTCTCTTGCTTTGTAATTGAAATTCAGACTAAAATTCAGCTTCCTGCCTTTCTCAGATACCACGTGTTTGTGTGTTTTCTCTCTTTCTTGGTCAAATTTGCCAAAGGTTGGTCTCATCACAGGACCAGTTTCATTTTTATTGATTAATTTATAATTTCTTTGTAAATTATTTTTTCTTCTACTTTCCTGGGATTATTATTAATTTTTTGCACTTCCTGGTTTGAAAGTTGAGTTCATTTAACTTCAGTCTTTCTTTCATGCCCATAAACTTGTTTATTGCTATTCATTGGCTTCTGAATACCACTTTGGCTGCATCCCATAAGTTTTGTCATGTAATGATCTTGTTAAATTATAGAAAGTTTACAATTTGCTAGTGTTTCTTCTCGAACTTGGGAACTATTTGAAAATCTGCTTGATTTCAGATGTAGATTTTTTGTGTGGTTATCTTTTTGCTGTAGATTTCCAACTGTATTACACTGTGGTCAGTGAATACTCTACATAATAACAACTATTTTTTTTTGGTCTATTAACAGAACAAAACAGGTTCTAGAATCTCCATCTGGATGGAAGGGAATACTGCACTTCTATTGGCTTCATAGCTTTTACCTAAAATTGGAAGAAATGTCAAATATCCATGTTAAAGAATGGAAGGGGTGGCTGAGGGAGATTATGAGAAAACTAAAATCCTTCTCCTTATCCCTAACCCTGCCACTGATACAGATCATTAAAAATAATCTTTCTATCTCCTCTCCACATTTTGTATTTCCTAGCTTAGTGCATTGGTCAAAACAAATCTTCAACATATGTTGACTTGAGTAGTTACACCCATCATAAAATAATTAGCATTATGTACTGATATAAGTGCAGTGAGAGCAAGAAGAATTAGAGATGAAATCAGGGTGACCAGGTGTTAACCGAGTGCCATGAGGGAGGAAGTGAGGATTGAATAGGTCCTGCAGGCTGAATAAGATGAGGAAGAGCTGCGTGGAGGGGCAGGGTGTCTCCAACACAGAGAGAAGCACCATCCTTGACCTGCTGGGAGGGAGCAAATCATGTTCATCTGCATGAGTGCAAAAATGTACCAAGTAGAGTTTGAATGAAGCAAAGAATTCATGCTGTAGAATGATGGGAAATCTAAGTGATTGAGCAGGATAGGGCCAGCATGTTTAGGGATTTTAAGTTTAGTGTTACGTTTATTTCATATGGGAAGTGGGAGTGGGAGAGGCTGGACAAGTGTGTTAGGAGGTTAGTCCATTGGTGATGGGCAAGGTAGGTTAGAAAGGAAAGGATGGAGTGGTAACAAAGATGGTGGCCTAAGTCTGGGGGGAACATTCTGAAGGAAGCATTGTTAGGATGGGGGACTCATTGCATGTGGGGTTGAGAATAGGAGGAGACAAAGATGACTCCCTGGTGCCCAGTCTGGCAGGCAGGGAGGTGGTAATGGCATTCAAGACACAGGGGAGTAGGTTTGAAGGCAAGAGCACAGGTTTGGTTTTAGGTATGTCGAGGTTGAGAATATCTGAAAGGAAAGGTTTGAAAGTCATCAGACTGTAGGAGAGATGTGTTAGAAGGGTTGCAGAGAAAGCCACAGATCAGGGAGAGAAATTTCAAGGAAGCATGTGTGTGCATATATGTGTGCATGTATGTACATGTATATGTGTCTGTGTATGTGCACCTGTGTGTCTGTGTAGGGGGAGGCGGAGGGAGGAGTTGTCAACTGTGTCAAATGCTGCACAGAAATGAGAGCAGGGTGGTTAGACAAAGCACTTGCGATCTGACCTTAAGGAATACAGTTTCAGTTAATGCGATGGTGACAGACAATCAGGTTGATCAGGTTGCAAAGATTTAGGGGAGAAGGGGCAGCAAATCAGGCGAGGCGATGGGCCCAAAGGGCACTAGTCACGTTACTATGTCTAACCACCCCCTCCTTTAATTTCTCCAGCAGCCTTAGACAAAGATCTTAGACAAAGATCTTAGACGTGGAGGTGCCCTTGGAGAGTGAGGTGCTGGGGGGCTGTGCCTGCAGAGGGCCTGCCGCAGACACCAGGGGGAGCTTCAAGACGTTCACATGGAGCTCGCTGGATCCATGGCGGGGAACAGAGGCCTCTAGGCCATTGAGAAATTGGGATTAGAGGAGAAACGGAAGCCACTGAAACCTTCCAGGTTGGTGAAAAACGCATCTCAGCAGCAGTGAAAGCTGTGAAGGAGCCCAGCAGGAGTGGATGTGCGGGGCGTGGGCTTTGCTCTGCAGTTGATGAAAGCTGGTGGGCTCAGGACATCTCCTTGGAGAAGACGGAGGGTGTGAAGGTGAGACCGCCCTCCCCCGGGGCAGCATGGGGCTTGAGGGTTTCCATGGTGCTCAGAAGTGACCACGCATGCCTCAGTAGTTTCCACTTGTGCAGTTTTCTTTCTTGGAAGGCCTCGTTGGGGCAAGAAAAAGCCCCTCATTTTGATGGGCCTGGAAGTCCAAACTCTTTTCTTTCAGGTCAAACTCAGCTCAGACGTGAGACTTATTAGCTGTACCTCGGCTCTGAGAGGAAACCTCACAGGACTCAATATTTATAGCTCAGGAAACCTAGGGCTCTTCTAGAGGGACTAAGTTGCATAATGTCAAGTCTCTGGTGGGTTTTGAGGTTTTTAAGAAAAGTAGGTCTTCACGCCTTTCTGCCGAGCTGCTGGGATGCACCCAGGCCTGTCTGTTAAACGTGTTGGGGCCTGTGTCAGATAAAAGCACGCTGAGGGTGGGAGGTCTTGGCTTCAGATCTGGCTAGGTGCCCTTAGCCAAGTTATTTACCTCTGTGTGCCTCAGTTTTCCTCATCTGTACAATAATGGGTGTAGCAGCCATGTGGAAAAATACCTATCAGACAGAGCCTTTCAAGTTCAAGTTCTCTGTGAGTCACGGATGAAGCCAGTATCGCCAAGCGAGGAGGGGGATGAAGCAGCCCATGCCTTCTAGGGCAGCACCCTGGCCTGCCTTGGGGATGTGGGGGCCAGGCCCAATTCTGCCATTGTCAGTGGCAAGTCACAACCATCTGCCCCCCACCCAGGCCTCTCTGTCCGACTTAAAAATAGACAGAGAAAACTACTGCTTAAAAATGCGCAGGGAGTGAGTGCCATGGGGTCTTTTGTAAGAGACAAAAAGCACAGGGTTTAGGAGTCTGGTGGAATCAGCCCTCTAAGATTCCGTGGGACAAGAGCCATATACATGCTGGGAATTCTTGTATCAGGGCATTGGGCCCATCATTCCCTGTGGGAAGAGGCCCCTGTGCCGCTTAGGGGAGGCATTTTGAATGTCATTGGCCCCCCAACCACAGTAGATGGGCGGGATATTGATGCCAAAGCAATAGCTTTGGGTTTTACTTTTTCATCTGGAGAATTTTTCTGCTGGAAAAATCCACCAAGTACTGGTGTGCTCCATAGCTAGCATGTCTATGTGGGGGTGGCGGTGGGGAGTGTACAGATTGAAAGAGGACGCTCTCTCTAACCACATCTCTCGAACACTTCTCTCTCTACAATGGGATCATGCTAAACATGGGAGAGAAACCTCCCAGGTCCCGGTCCCTTTCATCTACCACCCTTGTTCTTTTCTCCCCTTTGCTGACAAACTGCTTGAGAGCCTTGCTCATGGTCTCTAGTTCTTTACCTTGCTCTCACGCCTCACCTGCTCCTGGTTTCCACCTGCGTCACTCCACAGAAACATTTCTCCCTGAAGTCTCCGTGTAGCTAAGTCCAACACACACCTCTCCTCCTCTCACTTACCTCCTCAGCAGCACTGAACACAGCGGCCTGCACTGAACCGCACCTTCCCCATCACAATAGGCTGCTGTATTCTGTCCCCTTGTCTCGGTCATCCTCCTCTATCCAGCCACCCAATAGTATTGCTCAGAAGGACCCCAGGCTCTCCTTCCCTGCTCACTTCATACTCCCTCCCTGGGCAATGTCATTTCTGCCCTGGCTCTGCTAACCCTCTGACTGCCGATGACACCTAGATCTGAACCCCTGCATGGCCACCTCTTGGGGTCAAAATGACGTTTTATTTCTTGTGCCAGTCCCCCATGAAGGCCAGGAAACATACGTGGTTCTTTATAAAATTAATGATCTCTTTTTTCTGTTCCAGCTAGCAGAATTGAGAGAGTACTTTTAATCAAGATAATCCAATCTCTTATGTTAGGAAAAAGCTTGGCTCTATTCTGAAGACTATAATCTAGTTGGAAAGGCAGAATATATGTATGTGAAAGGAATACATCCCAAGGCAACCTGTTAGGAGTGGCTGTGAGCAACATGTGGCAAAAATAACTGAATCTAACTAAAGAAGGTGTTGGAGTCCTTCCCTTTGGGCAAAGATATCTATTAGAAAGAGAACCCAGCATTCTGTAGGATTCTATCAGAAATTAACACCATCATCGGCTCTCATCAAAATAACACATGAACAGCACATTTAAAAGCTATTTAGCAGAAACACTCAATATTGCGTGCGAGGTTTGAAGGTGCCCACTTTGAAATTGTTCCTTTTAATCACAGACTGGAAGCAGGAAGATGTAGGAAAAATTATTCTTGCCTCAAATTAATTAAGATTCTCTCTGGTTGAAAGCTTTTTCAAAGAAAGAAAATGAAAAATAATTAATGCCACATAAAAGATGGTGATGGAAGAGGGTTATATGTCAATGCAATGACGATTTAAACCACTCAAAGCTTGCAAAGCATCTGAGGCTTTCTTCGCGGATGTTGGTCATGGTGATCCATTCAGGAAGAGGATTCCTGTTACTCCTCAGTTAGTGATATGGGGGCCCGTTAGAAGGAGAAGAAACAACGAGACAGTCACAGACTCGAATTTATTTAAGGGTTAATTCTGGGAATGAAAGCTGGCCCAGGGAAAACCTGAACAAATGGAAGCTTCTTGCATCTGTTCCTTCCCAGGATGTCCCCCTACTATGCCCTATTTTCAAATACCTGGGGTCCTGGTCCCATTGTGGAACCATTATTTATACCTGGCCAAGCCCCCACACCTTCCCTCAACCTTCTTTCCTCCATCACAGAACATCTGACCAACATCCCATCACCGCAATGCCTTCCTCATTCCCAATTGTCTGTGTTATGTGTTACCTCTAGGGAAACTGGTTTTTATTTGAACAATGACCTGCAGGTAACAAAGCAACCAAAAGGAGTGGCCTACAGGGAGAAGTTTCTGGCACCATCCCCCATAATGATGGCACATGTGGTGTTACGGGGGGAGTGTTGGCTTTGAAGTAGAACAATCTTGGTTCAACATGGGAAGTCCTGCTACCTCCTAGCTGGGAGTCCTTGGGTATATTGCTGAACCCTTTGAGCCTTGCTTTCCTCACCTAGGAAGGACAGATCATGTTATCTATTTCTCAGGGTTGAAAGGATAAGCCACAATGGATGTCATGAGCTCAGCCTGGTGCCTGGAACAAAGTAAATTCTTTTTTAAAAAAATTTAATTTAAAAGCCAGTCAAATTTAGCAGTGCAAAGTAGATTTTCTATTCTGTATGCTCATGGCTGTTTTCAGGATCTAGCCAGCACCTGGCACAGAGTGGGTGTTCAATAAATATTTATTAAATGTAAAAATGACTGTTGAGGTGAAGAGCTATTGGGTTTTATTCATGCTTTAGAATAGTGACTCTGGGCAAAGGGGTGAAAGAAAAGCAGTGACATCTTCAGGGTGGTGACATTAGCTGTTCTTTGCCAGAACACTCCTTCTCACCTGACCACAGAAGTCCTTCTTCTTGAGCAGAACCTGTTCCTTTTGCCCAAATACCCATGTCTCTGGCCCAGTGATTGGTACAGAGTTGGGTGTGTCCCTCAAGCTAAGCCAATGAGAACCTTCCCTGGGACTTCTCTGCTGGAAACATGGCAGCTCCCATCTACTTCCACTGGCATCATTCAGCATAGGGGGTGTGAGTTTGGAATTTACCAGCCATCATCTTGCATAGTACAGCAGGCAGACCGAAGTCAAGCAGCTACATGCACACCTGCAAGATGGAGAAATTGAATCCTGACAACATCACTTGTGGTTCCAGATCCAGCTGTGCCTGCAGCCTCCTCAAGTCTCCATTATGCAATTTGTTAAGTTCTCCTCTTTAGCTTAAGTCACTTGGAGGTAGAGATTTGCCCCAGGTAACCATGGCAGTCCTGACTAGTACAGTCAATTAGGGGACGATTTCAAAAGTCTCCACAACTGCCACAACTTGACAGCAAGGTAAGAGAGACTTTGAAATCTGCTGCAGAGGCACTTGACTGGCTATTTAAATAAGGAGCTCTGTCTTAACCAAAAGTCTTAGTAAACCTAAAAGTATTTCCATCCATACTATGTGCATATTTTCATTTTGCACCATAAATGTAGTGTCAGGGACACAGTGTATGTGTGGTGGGATGAGATGGCAAGGATTATCTCTTGTGGGTGGTCATTGTTATTCCTGAGATTCCTTTACTTACCCCTCACCAGTTTCCATCTTCATCTTCCTTAGATTTAAACTTCCAAGGGCTCAGGTTCTGATATGAGCCATGTATCTCCCCTATGTTCACCCAGACAAGGAAGTGGAAACTCTTAGGATGGAGGAGGGGAAAATATACCAATGAGGAAGAGGAGATAGGGAGTTAGGTTCAGGGTAGGGAGGCTGGCCCATCCTTCTTCTTGGAACGCCTTTTAAAATTTGGAAATCTGGGAGTGGAGAGGACTCATGTGACTGACTTCCATGGCGAAGCCCGGGGATCCAGCACGGCTCAGAGACAAGTCCTCTAAACCATCAGGGTAGGTAGTGGTAGAGTGAAAATTATGTGGGATGAGGAGAGTGGAGAGGGGTGGACCGGCTCAATCTCTGGGTTCCAGTGGGAGGGTGAGAGCTGCAGCCTGCAGGGGTCTTTTCGTGGCCAGAGCCAGGGAGGATGAGTGGACCACCATGATGGCTGCAAAGGCTGACAGCAACTCGGTCCCCTCTATCCCCCACCAGGGCCATAACAACACTGCACAAGCCCTGCTTCTCCTCCCCTGGGGTTTAGGGTCAGCTCCAGGAAGGCACAAGGAAGGGCAGCAAATCCTGACTGAGACTGAGTTTTAAACCTGCAGTGGTTGAGACATTACCAAATTTGACAATGTTTTCCTGGAATTAATAAGATCGCATTTCTGGCCATCAGGAAGAAATAGGGTATTGGGGGAGAAATTAAATCCTGTTAGAGGGGAAAAAAAGTTACACTTTCTTACCCTTGAGTTTGTGACTTAGGAAATTTGTACCCACTATGTATCCTTTTGGGTACTAATCTTTAGTGTCAAGGAAAACTGTTTAGTTAAAGGAAAAGGAGAAAGTGGTTGACCAGTAACTCGATTCTCTAACAAGCTTTCCCCTTCTGTACGTGGGGTCCGCAGCCAAGCCCCACCTGTGCGACTGTGGCTTCTATCTAGTGGGATGCCATCCTTCCCTGGCAAGAGGGTGACCAGCTTCCCATCTCTGCTTTTAAAATGTAGATTTGCCCAGGATTGGTTAATTTGTCCAAACAAAACCATTTAGGTTCTTTTGGGGAGTGATGCTCAAACTTCAGCATGTACCAAAATTACCTGGTGGGGAGGAAGACATGATATGGTTGGTAAAATGCAGATTCCCAGTCCTGATCCCTGAATTTTGATTTTGATATACGTGATCCTTGGTACACCCTTTGAGAAACAGTGTTAAAGGTGTTGTATACCATCTGGGTTTCCTGAAAGGCTCCCAGAATGGAAAAATAACTCATTCAAATTCTCTCCTGCAGATTAGTTCCAAAGGCAAACCAAAGTTTTTAAGGGGGCAAAAAAATCATGTGAAAGGTAATTTCTCTAGAAAGTTGACAGCAACTGGGAGAATAAACGTGCCTGGAATAGACATGACATCTTAATCATTGGTACTGAGGAGCTATAATGCCAGACTACAGAAAGCTTAAATAAAACTGTAGCTCTTTTTCTTTTATTAAAGAAAGAAAGCCCAGGAGTACAATACCAGAACAAGAACTAATTCAGGAAGCTTGCTGGTATGACATTGTCAGTCACACCAGTGATGTGGATAAAAGCTTTTAGCACATGAATAATTTCAGTGAAAAGGCTTTATCGCTTTTTATTTTCTGGGCATTTACAGGAGAATAAACATGCTGGTATATATTATATATGGAGTGAAAGTCAGCAGCAAAATGAAAGCAAAGACCCCCAGATGCAGTTACCAGAACAGACATGGTTGCTTAGCAACCACGCAACTAGAGAATTCTCTCTCCCTTTCTTTCTTTTGTTTTTAGATTGCAGTAACCTTTGATCAATTTTGGCTCTACAACAAAAGCCTTGGATATTTTGAGCGAAAGGTACCCACTAATTTGTAGTAACAAGGACATAGACCGTGACACCAATTTCTCTCTTGGATTTCATGTTAAACAGCAAAACAGCCTAAAATTCCTTTTTAAAGTCTTATTGCTGGTGGGCTGGATCCCTGATGACTAAGAAGGTACATGATAATTGCTTCAAATTACTGTAAAAGATGTTTGCTGTCTGTCAGTTCCCTTCGATTCCTTGGCTCGTTGGCCAGCTTTGCAAGCCCAGGTCTTGGTTCTAAATCCCATTCCCAAGGAGCAGCATCTGAATCCCCAAGTTCTAAACCCTCAGGAGACTTGAAATGGTCATTCCTTTCCAAAGCATCGTAGAATTAGGAAATGCTAAATGGGAAAGGGCTTTATAAATCATCTCTTCTGATTCCTTCCTTGTTTATAGGCACTTTCCATTCAAATTCTTACCAGGCAGCTTGCCAGCGTCCCCAGGTTCTGCTACCAACCAAGAAAACTCACAGATCCTTCTTCTCGTCAGGGAGCTTTAAAGGTGTGAAGAGCAAGGAAGGGTGGGGATAATGATGCGATTCGATTCGCACGACCAGCATAGAAGGAGAATATGTGACAATGTGCACGCAGCATGCCACCGGAGAGCCCATGGGGTGGAGCTGTTACTGGCGCCCAAGGATCGAGCTGCTAACAGTTTGGGTTCTAGAGGTTGAGCTTATTTCAATGACATTAGCTTTCCTCAGTCAATCAGTCGAGGACTTCTAATAGGTTAATAGCACCATTTCCTTCGTTTGAAAGGGATGAATGCATGGGATTGGGACAGGAGGGAGGTAGACAGGTAGCAGCAGCCAGGCGAGGTGGGGGGCACCTTTCCAAACTCTGTGGTTCTTCCTCTTTGAGGTCTTCTATCCGCCCCAGGTGAGTGGGGTTCGCATGAGCAGCTCAGCTCCCTTTCTCTTTGACAATGACAGGAAAGAGTCACTTTGCAGCCTCAGTTTCCTCTTGGTCTTGAATCAGCGTTGGGGTGTACGTTGCCCGCAGGAACACAGGCTAGTGTCAGGGCCTCCCCACAGCTCAGTTTAAACACGGAGCATAATTTCCAGTCCAGGCAGGTTATAGGTGTAAAAGGAATGGTCTTGGTGTTACTCTCCAAACCTTGTCTAAACGCCACGTAAGGCCACGTCCTTTGATGTCTGAGGACACTGGGCACAGGGTAGGGAAAATCATCTTTCCAAATAAGCCTGTCGAATGTTTGTTGGGGATCCGAGAGGGGTTGGAGGAGGAAGGGCTGTCTGGCCCACGCGCCATGTTTCTGCGCGGAAGCCCCACGTCCAGGTGTGCCGTCGGTTCACTTTACATGGCGAGCACGCAGCAGCTCCTCGCCCTCGGCTGAAAAGAGCATGAGCAACGCTCTCCTCCCTGCAGATCCTCAGAATTCGAGCCTGTTCTTGTTAGGCTGGTGTCTAGCACCTGTCACTTTCCTCCCTGTCCTCAATCACTCCCACCTGAGCAATTGCCTGGGTGGGGAAGCACTTTGAACTTAAACTATCTTGGTGTTTGCACCTTAAGTTGAGTTTTAATTGCAGTTCTCCACCTGCTTCTGCACTCCAGGAAACCTCTGGGGAGCGTGGTGTGGCTCGTTTAGAACCTGGGGAATCCCAGCGAGGCAGGTCAAAAACTCAGGGGCCTAGGAAAGAAGAATCTGTGGTTCGTTTCTTTGTGGGTTGCCACTAACTCCCCAATGAGCTTATCCCTGTGTCCATGAATAGATTAACACTAATGAGATTGCATTTTAATTATTATTGCTTTCCTTTTAGGAAGGATTTGGGATTTTGAGGCCACCATTGCTAAAATACCTTCTTCTTACCCTTGCTGCAAAAGGAGCTGAAAACCAGAAATAAATAGGTCAGTGGAACAGTTGAGCTGTCGAAAAGCTCATACGCTCAAAGCAGTCACAGAGGGCCATGGTTTTGAGTAGTTGGGGGTAAACATTTTATGGCTGGGATTGTTCCATTCCAAGGCCTGACAATTTACAGTGAACCTAACCTAGTTACTGACAAGAACTACTCCTAATACACTGTTCATGCCCTGGTTGATGCTAGAGCTGTTCAATTTGGCTTGAAAAGAATTTAATTTAGTAAATAGTATCAACCAAATTGGTAATTCCGTGGTGTAGGGCCAAATCAGAGGCCTAGTGGACTCGATTCTGTGCTTTTTCCCAAGTTGAGTTAGAATCATGCAGGGGTCGCCTGTGAGTCTTTGTATCTTTATTCTTGGCTATTAACTGTATATTTGGGGAGGAAAAGGTGAGAGAAATGGCATAATGGGGAAAATGGCCTACAGCGAAGATAACGACAGAGATGTGTGCTATCTGGGCTTCAGAGACCTAGGCATCTCTATTGAAAAAAATCTTTGAATGGAGTGTGTCACCCAAGATAAATACTCCCTGTAACTTTAGCTCCAACAGGTGTTGGAAATAACATTTTCCTAAGGAATCCCCATGGAATTAACCATCTGGGTAGAGTATGCCCATCTTTAATGTATTTATTGTCTTTTGGTTTTAAGCATTTGTGCAGACTTACAATTTGGGAAATTGACATGTAACTAAAATGTCAACTCTGAAAGCTTAGCTCGACGATCACAATTCGAATCGAGGAAAGTAGGTAACAAGGGGACGGCAGCACAGGCGAGTTGCCATCGCTGTTTTCCTGCAGAGTCATCCACAAAGCACTTGAATAGGAAGGTGGTGTGTGGAGGCCCGAAAAGGAGCCCAGGCCTGGGACGTGCTCCCAGGCGGCACCCCCCTCCGCTCTCACATTGGTAGACAGGAAGGGTGTGGTGAATGCCGGGCGCACCAGAGCAGCCTTGACGGGTTCCACAGAGCCTGACCCAGCAGGAGTTGGCGCACAATGTATGTAGGAGGAAGAGGCACTTTGGAGACATTGGGTGACCTGGGGACATCTCAAGGTGGCTCTGTGAGGGGTGCGTTTCTGGTCTCCAAGGAGTATGAGCCAGAACTCTGATACTGTTGAATACGCCTATCAAATCATAAGAACTTGGGGAGAGCAAGACTGTTTCTGAGATGTGTTTTCCACATTTGTATCCTGGGACCTGCAGGGAAAAACACGAGGAAGGATTAGGGCTTTTTCGGGTCCCCAAATGTCCTGGCTTCAGATGCCAGCAGTGGGGTGAGAGGACATTATCCTTAGCCCTCAGCGGACACACACAGAGAACGTAGGGACCTTCCCCAGACCAGGTGTGCTCCAGGAACCTGTGTCTGTGACGAAGTGTGATGCCAGTGGGCCCCGGGGACTGCTGAGAAGACTTGGAGCAGGCGTCATCACGGGGCCACGCTCTGCCCCCAGCTGTTGGCAACTCCTTCTTCTCGGCTTCCTTCACTGCTCCCAGAAGAGGTCGGCCTCACGTTTCTGTAACTGGACGTTCCAGCCTTATCAGAGAGGTGGCCACATGTTTGTCTTTTACGGACTTCACATTTCCAGGGTACTTACTGTCTTAGTCTCTTTGGGCTGCTGAACACAGAACCATCGATTGGGTGGGGTATACACAACAGAGATTTATTTCTCACAGTTCTGGAGGCTGGAAGTCTAAGGTCAAGGTGCCAGCCTGGTCGGGTTTTGGTGAGGGCCCGCTTCCGGGCTGCAGACTGCCATCGTCTCATTGCATTCTCGCTTGCTAGAAAAGAGGGTGGGAAAGCTCTCTGAGGTCACTTTCATAAGGGCACTATTCCCATTCATGAAGGTGCCACCTTCAGAACCTAATGACATCCCAACGGCCCCATCTTCCAATCCCATCATATGGGGGGTTAGGATTTCAACATACGAATTTGGGGGGAACACAAACATTCAGTCCATTGCACTTACAGTACGAGAGTGACTAACCCAAGCATGGTAGTCTCTCAGTTCATCAAATCCATATTCATTTCTTAAGCATCTAATTTCATCTAAGGCTCTGGATTCAGGCTGCCTGAGATGGAATCCTCCATTAGCCACTATGTGTAGATGAGTCACTTAACAATTCTGTGCCTCAGTTTCTCTACCTGTAAAGTGGGGTAATATAATCTGTTCATGTGCCTGGCACAGGGTAAGTACTATGCAAATGTTTGCTATTATAATTATTAATAATTTTGATTCAAAGGTGGGACTATCCAGTTAACCAAAGATTCTGATTAGATGAGTTCTGGTTAATTGAGAATCCTCAGTAAACAGGCAAGTCTTGAAAAATAAGTCGTTTCTAACCGTGAGAGAAAGAGAACACACTACACAGTTGGGTTTGGAAGCATCAGGCGTTTCAAAGATTTCATCTAGGTGACACACTGCTTCCCAGAAGAGTGTTGTATCTATGCAGACACACCCGAAGTACCAACTGCTTGTGAAGGGTTTATCTTGTCTGCAGCTGTTATTTGATGCTCCCAGGAGTGGGTGCCAGGGAAGGTTGCACCATGACTTGGGAAGTTTCTCTCTCCCTTTCCTGGGTTTTGTAAAGAACAGCTCTTTTGCCATCAGAGCAGGTCTCCGAAGATTGTTTTACTTGCTGTAGCTCCACCCAGATCAGTCCAAGGTCGGGGGGTCTCTAGGGTAAAGATAGTTTATTCCAGAGGGAAAAGATTGTAACCTCAAGCACCTGCATTAAATAGTTAGTCCCTAGGGGCAAGCCCATAGCAGCTCAGGGAGCATCAATTCCTGGGCACTGGTGGCCTCCATTTTATACAGTGCCCAGAGTCAATATGGCTGCCTTCCAGCTTCATTAATTGCTATTAGGGGACTCAAAAAGGTGAGCAATCAATGCATGTTTATTTATGATACCCTTGTTCTTGTCATGCTTATTACTGCTGCGAAGTGTAATGTATTCTGGTCTGCTCATAATTATACCAAATGTCATCCTTCATATATTTAATTGTTAGGAAATAAAATTTTAATTAAAAATTGGAACATTTTTAAAGGAAACTAATGTAGAGAAAATGCTCCAGGGAAATAAGGTTGATCAAGACATTCATGGATTTTCAACTCTGGGGTAGATCACAATGAATTAAGTGATGGGAGGATTTAGAGAGTCTCTTTTCCCACCTGTCACTGTCTCCTGCTTTATGGCAAAGAAGGTCAAAGTATATTCGTGTCCTGATGGGAACCACAGTTTCGTGATTAAATAAGCCATAGAATGCTGTAGTGTTGGGAAGCAAGGGAAATTTAAAATACGTTCTATAGCATGTAAACAGCTGTCTATTCCTTGATGTGTGCACATGCTATTTATTGGTTAGTACTGAAGACAATTTTCATCGTTTTGTTGCTTCATTTCTCTTTAAAGAGTTAAGGAAGGAACCTATGTAGGAAACAAAATCTTGACTAATTAGCAAGGCATGGCCTTCTGCCTTCCCCCCATAAACTCATTTATCAGATATGCTCCTATTTTAATCAGTTACCTTAAAAAGCAAATACACTTTATCAGACATGTCTCTATTTTAACCAATTACTTTATTGCATTTTTATTACAAGTGCAAAGGTTAGACAAAGTCAATGCCTGCCGTCTTCAGGGCCCTTAGTCACAGCAAACACTGCCGATCAAGGAAGTTTGGAACCAGGCTTCTTATTGTCCAAACTGTCCTTAGTGCCTAAGTAATTATTATAAATGTCTTTTATATGTCAACCATTATGTTGAAAGTCTTCTCAAGTTCAAGCGCAGGAGGTGGAAATCACCTCCCCCTTGGATCCCTTTGATAGTCTTGAAAAGATTATTTTCTCAACCTTAAACAAATGGGTATAAAATGGTCTTTTGCAAGGTAAAGCTCATGGTATTATGTGGTCATAAATAGAATTGATAGGAGGACGAGTATTAATTACACTCATTAATTTGGGCTAAAATCCCAGTTATCATTTGAATTTGAATTTTGAAACTTATTTTGCTATTTGACTATTTGTTTCAGAGCCTTTTGTTTATTCCAACAACCACACACACCACATATTCACTGTTGCACATCCTCCGTGGCATAGACAGGGATGGAAAGGGGGTGGAGACAGAGAAAATGAATGAACACGGATAGTTTACGGGTTTAGAGAGCCCCTAATATTCATTCAGAGAATTCTTGCCCCAAATTTTAATGTGACTCTGACTTTCTTCCATTTTGTAAGGAAGACTTTGGGGAGTGGAGTGAGGTACCGGGCAGTGGGGACGTAGCAGAGCCCCGTGGACTGCTGACTTCGCTGTCTTAAGTTGCTGTCATTGCGACTTCTAGGCCGAATGACAGAGTTCTGGTGCATTTTACCACTGGCAGCCCTGTGATCTTGGGTAAGTCACCACACCTTTTGCCTTCATTTTCTCATCTGTATTTCAATGGATCCTGCTGGATGAGTATCTCTCCATGTGGCCATCAGTGTCACTTAGTGCTTGCTAAAAAATGTGGCTTCTGGCCTCACCCCAGACCCTCTGATCGCTGGGGCAGGGCCTGAGACTGTGCCTGTGTAACTCACCTGCAGGTGCTCCTTAAGCACCCAACAATCTGAGCAGCACTGGCCGGATGAATCCGAGGCTTCCTGTGTTCTTGAGACCCACACTACTGGTGGGGACAGAGTATGGGTAGCTGGTGCAGGTGTACGTGTTGGTGGTTGGGTCTGGGCTCAGCAGACAGTAGGTAGCTTGATGGGGTGTTATTTCAGGAGAAAGGGGTACAGTCTTCTGGCCTACGACCAGGGAGGGTCTGGCTACATCATCCATGTTCACTTCCCTGAGACACACGGCCTTCTTCTTCTGGGTGAGTCTGTGGAAGACTGCATGTCCAGGGGCAGTGCAGAAACCACAGACAACCCTCTGGGTGTTTGGCTGCTTGTAGACCAAACATTCTAACAGTCAACTTTACTCGTGTGATGTTTGGATGTTTGGACATTTCGTGCAGTTGTATGAAATTTGGACAAGGTCCTTCCCGACTACCTCCTTCCTGCCTTCCTTCCTTCCTGCCTGCCTTCCTTCCTTCCGCCTTGTTGCTGTCCCTACCCGGACCCTCCTGATCTCATTGATTGGCTGTCTGGAACAGCAGCTGGCTTTGCCTCTCACAGGCTGCCCAATGGCATTAAAAAACTCTAAGAAACCTTGCAGTCCCATGAATTTAATACCTATTTACCGCCGAAAAGGACAAATCCAGTAAGTAAATAACCTACCTGCTACACTAAGAGATGTGATTCATTCAAAGATCAGCCAACACAGAACTGGGACGGGGAAATGAGTCGAGTCCTATTGCAATTTTGGATCTGAATCATTTGAGTGGGGGCCTTCTATGCCCGCCTCCCCACCCCGACACGGAGCAGTCATGCTCTCTTTATGCCCCCATTGCTCCCTGGAGGGGCTTCCGGCCAGCATCGGCCACACAGTGTTTGTAAGTCTTTGCCCCCCTCACTAGATTGCGAGTTCTCTGAGGCGGGCACAGCGTCTTGACCTTCCTTGTTCCTCCAGCGCCAGCAAGTGCCCAGCACACGGTAGCCCTGTGTGGTCGTCTGCTAGGAGAGAGTTGCTTCAGGTTTCTTCCCCCCTTTCTGCTGAGACCCTCTCCTTGCCTTGTAGAGGGCTGTCATCTGCCCATGTGTTCACCTGGTCTTCCCTCTGTCCATGTCTTGTTGGATTAGGGCCCATGAGTTCAGTTCTGAGAGCTTGTTAAGCTTGAAAAGGGACCTTGACATCTCTGAGTTTCAATCCCTTCCCAGATGTTTCTCCCAACCCCTTCTTACCCCCTCCAACCTCATGAAGCCAGCATGAGAATTTAGGACTTTAAATTGTGTCCTTTTCCAAGGGCACAGGGGCATTCCCTAAGGTCACTTTAGAAGCTTAATCTGCAAAGCAGGCAGTGAAAGGAATAAATATCATTTTCCCCTTGGAATTAGCTGGAAAAAAAAAAGGGTCTCACTTCAGTAGGCAATTTATTGCTAACAATGTAATTATGGCAGAATGTATTATTATTAATAGTAATAAAATTCTCAAAGTACATTTCAAAAATTATAGTTGTAAGAAATAGTAACTATTAATACGTTGCCATTTTCCCCTTCCTCCGACAGCCAGCCCCAGGAGGGGGTTTCACCCGCTCTCCGCCGGCCCAGCCAAATCCTGCCCTTGGGTGTGTTTGTGCAGCGCGTGCTGCTGGGAGCCAGGTGTGTGCTTCTGCAGGCTGAATTTGGCTGTAAATTATGTTTTGTTTTCTGTCAGCTGCCTGGCAGCTAAAATCATATTTGCTGTCAGAGGTGACAGAGGCCACAATAGTGATGTATTAAAGTGCTGCAGAGTCACGGGGGTGCAGGTTGAGCAGATTCCTCTCACTCCTTTGCTGTCACCTGCTTCCTCCATCTCGTGGCCCAAGATAGTGTGTCTGGGGGGCCCGGGCCGCCCAGGGCCCAGACCAGGGCTGGATGGTCAAGGTATATTTTGCAGGAGAGCACCACAAATAAGATGCAATCTCATTCAAGCCATTGAAAACATGGCCAGCTTCCATACAGATCTCTTAATAGGCTTAAGATGTTGGCTGACTCCTACCCCTTAATTGCATTGTGTGACAAAATGCAAAATCCATCACCATAATGACTTTGAAGCACCGGATTCCAAAGCATGTTGACTATATTCAAATGGATATTTAAACTCGCAGACAACAAGCTTAATTTTCCCTAAACGACTGATTAGTTCTTGTGATCGTCCTTGCCTGCACCCCCAACCTCCACCGGATGTCTATTTTTTCATTTTTAGAGACCAAAGCAAAGTGTCCTTTCGACTGGTGATACCCGCAGCTTTGTGACTTTACCATGTACTTTTGCTCTACCCAGCCCCTTATAAGCTTCCCCATGTGTGGCCTTTCCCACGTGTCTGTCTAAATTCCTCTTCTCTCCTCTTCCTGCATTCATACTGTTTTCATGGGTTGGATCTGGCGTCTGAAGCATCGCTGCTGGAAGCCATCTCTCCATCAGAAGCGACACTTCCTGAGCCCTTACTGAGGTCCGGCCATTGCGCTGTGCCCTGTATCTCCAGCTTCGGATCACCTGGGGCGAAAGTGGGAGAAGCAGAGTTTGAACTGAGCCCTGGCCCGTCTCCAAAGCCCGTGTCTCTGTTTTCTGCCTTTGTTCTGAACAGTGGGAACGCGAGGGCATTCGGCCCTGCATCCCACAGGCCCTGCACTCGGAAAGGCTTTTGTTTGGGGTTTGATGATCTTTGGGTGCTGAGACTTGAAATTATTAATTATTTTGTCTTGGAGTTTGTGTTTTGTAAGTGAATCTGATGGGATGATGGTGCATGTGCTGGGGACTTGGGACCTCGGCCCAGCATGAGGCCACCTCCCGTGGCCTCCCCACCTCCCCTAGACTGGTTCTCAGCTGCCCTCAGCATCTTAGGCCCTGCCCAGCCTCCCTTTCCTTCTCCCTTCCTCTCGACACTGCCGCCCTCCACCTGGGTGTTGCCTCTGGCAGGGCCTGAGTGTGGGCATAGAGAGGGTAGAGGTCAGGTTATGCCTTTCAGCATCTGAGGTTGGTGGCGGCCGTCCCCGTCCTGGCTGGCAGGACCACAGAGCATTTGGCAGATGACTTAGCTGGGGCCTCTCGTTTGCCCCTGATCCAGACACTGAGCATGTCCAGGTGCAGCAATTGCAATCCTTTGGGGGTTGCCCCTCCGTGGGGGTTGGGGAGCCAGGCCTATGGGAAGGGGAGAGTGACTTCCCCACCCCTGGCCAGGGCACCTGATTTTCACCTTGTTCTGGGCCCAGCTAATGATGAAGCTGGCTCTGCCCAGGTCCCAGGATTCATGGGAACAACAGCAGTAGGAAATAGAATACGGTGCTGATTTGGGCTGTGGGGTAAGTCTTTCTTAGGGGAAAAGAGTTGAGTGCCTCAGCCTCACCCAGCTGAATACTTTTTAGAATTCAGTAGAATCCACATTTTCTATTTGGAAAGGGATATAAATGAGTAGAAAAGCAGCTCTTCCCTACAAACATGACAAACCAGAGGAGCGAAACAATTGTGGTTAACAGACAGAATAGGGAGAGGCACCAGGCTTCAGTTCCAAGACACAGAATGGTGTCCTTTCGATTGTTTGGTTTCTGCACCACAAGCCCAAGGAGGCCAACGTATGTTAACCTCTGGCCCTGTGCGCAATGCCCTGGTACCCCGGTCAAGGTCAAGAAGACCCTGAGATTCACACGTGGCATCTTGCCTGATGTCCTGTAGCTCCCTGTGTCTTGGACCTCCAGAGCACTGGCTGGAAGGAAGGGCACCCTGCCACACTTGCTTCCTTTTCGTCCAGGAGAAAACCGAGGCCCAGGAAGACGCCCCTCACTTACTCACCAACTGAGGACTAGCACCAAGGGTCTCACGGCTTCCTGTCCAGTGCTGTCTACCTGAGTTCAAGGGTAATAATAATAACAGCGGACACTGAGTGTTTAATGTGTCCCAGGCACAGAACTAGATATTTCATAGACTTTAGCTCCTTTGATCCTCACACCAACCCTACAAGGTAGATATTTCGGGGGAGTCTCATCCAAAGCACGTTTGACTTGTGCAAATCCAACTGTGCATTAGCTTCCTGGAGGCCACCATAACAAAGCCACACGAACGGGGTGGCTTCAAAAACAGAAATTTATTTTCTCACGGTTCTAAGGCTGCAAGTATGAAATCAAAGCAGCAGCAAGACTCTTTTCTTCTGAGGGCTGTGACGGGGACTCTGTTCCACGCCCCTCTCCTGGCTCCGGTAGCCTCAGGCATTCCTTAACTTGCAGACGTCCCTCTTCTCTCTGTGTCCTCAGATAGCTTCCCCGGGACATGTCTCCATGTCCAAATTTCTCCCTTTCACAAGGACACTAGTCATGTCGGATTAGGGCTCACCATAATGACCTCGTTTGAACTCGATTGCCTCTGTAAAGCCTGTATCTCTAAGAAAAGTTGTTTGCTGAGGCACTGAGGGTTAGAACTTTGACATATCTTTTTTGGGGAGACACAATTCAAACCATATCTGAGTGTAACACTCAGTAAGAGAGAGAGAGAGACTTGGCCCAGCTCATGCCTGTAATCCCAGCACTTTGGGAGGCCCAGGTGGGGGGATCACTTAAGGACAGGATTTTAGCAGACAGAGAGATTAAGTAGTGAGGGCTGTTCACCTTGCTTTCCCTGGAAGACTGCCTACATGGGGGAGACAGGAGACATAAGCTTCCTTTTCTCCCCCATTAGATTCTGTTCCCATGTGCCTTCCAAAGTGTGAGCATCTCACTGAGTGTGATTATATTTTAAGAGAGCTGTTTTTCATACAGCCTGGCTCCCAAAGACAAAACAGCCACATCTTCTCTTGATGACCTGAAGAAACCCTGACCCGGGTAGTAAGAGATGCTGCCATTGTTATCTCCAGTGGGAAGTGAGGCTCTGCCACTGAGTCCTGTCGATTGAAGGGATTTTCAAGGGTAGCTCTGACCAGTAGTGATTCCTGCCTTAGGCACTGACTTTAGATCTAACCCTGATAAAATTCCAACACCGCTGTGTTGTCCCCATCATAAAAATGGTGGCCCAAGAAATTCAGAGGGATTAAGTTCCTCCCTTGAGGTCACGTAGCTCCTACATGACAGAGCTGGGCTTTAGTCCTTGAGTGCAGGCCTAATTGACTCCCAAATCCATTCCCTATTGTCCATAATTTGCCACTGAGTCAAGAGGAGATTGTTTCCCCTCCCACCTCAAGCTCTAGGACCAAGCTCCTGGAGTCTGGGGAGAGGCTGGGGTAGGATTTGGGGGGAACTGTTTTCCCCCAGAAGGGAGAATATTGGTTCTTTATTCAAACTTACTTTGTTCTGAGAAAGAATTCGCCATATGGAGGGACTGGTTCCTGTATTCCTCCTTCTCTCTTGGGTTTTAAAATTACCCGAAAATGCAGGGAGGGTCTTCCTACTCCACAGACAGAGAGAACACCACTGAAAAGGGCTCTAGGGGCAATATTTTCTCCGCAGATCAATTCCAGGAATTAGTTCCTGTGAAACCCAACATTTCTAACCTTGGCTAATGTCAGAACAGGTGCCAAGGAGAGAAAGCCATTCAAGAACCTGACTTGAAGTTGAGGCACGGGCAGAAGGTCCAATAGCTGGCCCAGACCCAGAACAGGCAGCGAGAACAAAGCCAAGAGGTAGAAGGTTGGAAACTTTGGGATCTATTGGGATGGGGAGAATTTGGATGCTGATTTCAAGGTCAAGTTCATTTTCTTGATCTCTGCATAGGATTCTCCAAAGGAATAAATGAGACAAAACGTTAATCGGTCTCCGGTTTTCTTTTCTTTATTTCCGCCTTTCAGGTTCATGAGAGGTGAGGTCAGTGGGTGTGAGCATCCCTGCGTGCCTCCAAATCTACGTGTAGCACAAAACAGGCCCTCGTGTCCCCAGAAGATCTGTTTGCTGAGCCTCTCGCTTACGCCAGCCCCGCCGGAGCCCACAGAGCTCACTCTGCATTCGAGATTCCTTTTCGACATATGTGCTCGGAATTCAAAGGAAACAGAGTGTGCAGAGGATTGATTTCTTACTGTTTGAAGATTGAAGAGGAGAAGAAGCCCGGGAGCGTCTGACTGAGGGGGCTGGGCAGGAATCGTGCAGGCTGGGCCCGGGGAACAGCAGCCATAGAGAACCCCCCTCCCTAAGGGCAGCCCAGCGCCGCTCCACTTCTGCAGGGGGGGTTTTGAAACTGTTGGAGCTGAGTGCTGCCCAAGGCCACATCCTCCTGCCTCCCACTGGAGGATGGGGCACAAGCCAAAAGCACCAGAGAGACAGCAGGGAGGAGCACCGACCTTCATGTCAGTGAGAACTGAGTTCAAATCCAGGCTCCACCACTTATTAGATGTTTGACCTCTGACAAGTAGTGTAACCTTGCACAGAATCAGTTTTCTTACCTGTGAAATGAGGAAAATGATAATATCTCCCTCTTAGGGTGGTTGTGAGAATGAAATGAAATAATGCACATGAAGTGCTTGGCATGTGATAATGAGGTTTATTGAAGCAACTGTAAGTATCATGGCCTCTGCAAAACAAAAGTTGGGGTTCTTGGGTGCTTGTTCTTGGGTTTTGCATTGAAAATGACCCCGGACAACAAGCTGATGGGAGTCCCCTGGCTAGGCCAGCGTGGGCCCAGGGGCTGAGATGCCTTCAGTGTCCACCTGGCGGTCACCAACCCCTGATCATGTTGGGAAGTGCTGGCCACTTTGGAGCAGCATTTTTGACTCTGAAAATGTGTGGAATGTGCAGAAAACAGCCTGCGCCAAGTCTCCTTTTGGAAGCCATGTTGAAGGGACAGGGACAAGGTGTCTCTCAGGCTGAATAAAAATGCAGATAACTTCTCACTGAAGTCATGACAATACTGACAGCCTGTCTTCGTGGAGGGAGACTCCTTGCCCCCAGGACTATCTCCAGGGGCTTGGGAATCTGGTCCCTTGGGGAATCCTGGAACAGGATATTGAGTGGTACTTTTCTGTGGCATCAGAAACAGCAACCAGGACCCACAGGTGAGGACAAAGGTTCTGAAGAAACAGCTGAGTGTCAGGGCATCCCACTGTCCTACCAAAAGATGGCCCAGTGACTCTGCTGCCCCAGCCCCACCCACAGCCCTTTCCTTACTGCTCTCCTCCCTCCGTCAACAGGAGCACACAGCTTAGCAGGGAACCGCAGGGGAGGGAGAAGAACCAGTAGAAGTTTGGGATTTATTGAGCTAGTGGACATGGTGTGATTCCCTCCTCCCCACGGGCAGGGGAAAGGGATGGTGCTTTCGGAGCATCCCTCTTGGAGAGCGGAAACAGCTGCAGGGAGGGGAGCCCCAAAGCTCTGAAGGGCAGAAACCAGGCGAGGCAGCTCCCTCTGGTCAAGGGTTCTTCCCGACGTGGGGCTCAACTGTGAGCCATTGGCCACCAGCTCTCCTGGCCAGGGCTGAGACCAGGGTGAGAGAAGTGAGGCATTCACCCCAGGTGCAAAATTCCAGGGGGTGCCATGCCTCAGCAATCAAGATAAATAATATTTTAATGCAAGATTAAAAAAATTAAAATTAATGCAACCACCCATGATGAACCAACATCTCTCAACAATTTTAAATAAAACAGGAGCAGTAGCATTGATGTTTGCCTTTGCTGTGGGCTGCAGTATGGCTTGGCATGGCATCCCCTGTAGCTGGGGAAAGGAGAGCCTTGGACTGGAAGGGGACATCTAGGTGGCACATCAAGGCACCCATGACACTCAGGAGGAAGGCAAGCCAGGTTCAGTACCGGGCGGCTGGACGCTGCAGCTGGATGCTTAACCACTGCCCTCTACTGCCGGGAGGCATCAGAGGAAGTATTTTGAGGGAAAGAAAAGAGACAGAACAGAGACCAGCATTCAGGAAACGTGGGAACGGAGTGTCGTGGTGCAAAATCAAATCTACTCATTGCTCTGTGACATGCAAATGCCAGCAGGGCTGCAAACAGCTGGGAGCTGGGTCTCAGTGTTCCAGGGCCTGTGCCTGCTGGTGTTGTGGACCCTCTGGGCTCTGATCAGGAGAGAGGGCACCTGCTTTGGCCACTGGGCAGGATCCTGTGAGGTGGGGGACACAGTCAGATCGAGGTAATCATGATGTCCAAGGACGAGGGTGTTTGCTTGTCCCTCTCTCGTGATCACTCCAGCCTTCTGAGTGATGTAGGGCTCCTGCCTGGACGTGTTCCCAGCTGCTTAAATGACAAATCGGGTAGGTCCCCAGTGCTGGGTCTTTGAACTTGAGTCTGATGGACTGCAGGCTGTACTGGATGGATGGGCGGTCTCTTTACATTGGCCCCTGTCTTCATGCCAAAGACGCCATCCCCAAGGACACCTGCGCAATTCATGCCTCTCCTTCTACGCCTTGATTTCTGCTCCTCCCCTGGCCACTGACAGAACCTAAAACAAGAGACAACCTTCCTCTGCCGAGCTGTTATAAATCCCCAGCTTAGCAGATCGCAGGCTGCTTGCCTTGGCTCTGCTGTCTCTGTAAATGAGTCTCTTCTGTCGTGACGGATGGCCCCACGCTCTGGACATACGTTTTGCCTAACTGGAAGCACCACATCTAACTATTTAACAGCACTGTTTCTCAGCCAACTCCTTTGGATGGCACTGTCCCTGGTTGATAATTTCTGATCGATACGAGTTGTCAGTGGGCGCTAGTAAGTCCTCGCCGTCGTGTTGGACGGCGGAGTTTGCATCTTGGCTTGGAGCTCCTAGAGGCCCTGGCCTTCTGAATAAACATAGAGCCAAAGGTTATCCTCTGTTCTTCTCATCAAGCTTAAATTTAGCAAAATTAGGATATGGATTTTCCTTTATTCTCTGAGATCACAAATGTAATGTCAAATTTTTTTTCCCAGAGAGCTTTTCATCCCACCCCTACTCCATGTCAAGGTTGTCAGAACCATAATTTATTCATATTTTTGACCTCTGAGGAGGACAATATCCAAAGGGTCAGGGAGTGTTATTGGATGTCGGGATGAAAATTCACTGCTCTGTCTCCTTTGCAACGTTATATTCAATCAGGCCCGCACCAGCGTGGCCAAGGCGTCGGTCGCTGTGATTACCCCTGAAGCGTTATCCCTTGCCCTGTATTAGTAATTACACAATATTTATGCATTTCCCAACATCCTCAGTGTGGAAGGCAGTCAGAGCCTGCTTGGTTTTCTCTGTAAGAAAGTGGAGGTCAGTGATTTCTGCCCCTCTGCTTGGGTCACCATGGTGACCTCCCAGGACCTCCTGCCAGGCCAGGACAGGGGCGAGAGGGCTGTGGAGGGTCCTGCTGTGGGCTGGGCCATCTCACTTGCGTGGTCCTCTTGCCAGGCTCATGGCGCGGCCCCCTTACCCAGAATGTCAAGGCCCAGGCAACTCCTGATGCTTAATGATTTTCTGAGAACTGTGTGCAGAGGCCTAGGGGGCTAGAGGAGCAATTAATCAATGCTAAATAATAACAATAGTTATTCTCTGATTCATGAAAGGGAATAAATCCCTCATCCCTTGCCCACAACAGACACAGTCCAGACATGCACCACAGAGCCTGCACATGCGTTAGAATTCTTGCAGAGCGACTTCTTGCATGTCTTCCAAAGGGTCCTGTTTTCCTAGTCACTGTAAATGGCTTGGGAAGAGCTTTCGTAAACCCCGCTGTCTTTTGACTGGTTTGCCCCTATCCTGATTGCGGCAGCCCGGGGATAAGGGACTGGATCAGGCAGTGGGCAAGAGACAGGCTAAGGGCTTTGGAACCAGCCAGACCTGTGTCTGTATACTTCCCTGCTGTATAATCTCAATCGTGACACTTAACCCCTCTGAGCCTCAGTTTCCTCCTTTGCAAAATGAGAGCAGACATTGTGCCTGCCCACGGGGCTGTCGAGATGATGCGACATACTGAATATGAATTGAGATGGAGAACATTTGGTTTTCTTCCAAGCTGGTACAAGAGAGAGTGTCTGATGTGAAAAGAATGCCTTGATTAGCTCACTTGGGGTTGAGCCCCCAGGAACTGGGTATCGACTGTGTCCAGGCTTCAGAGGAGGACAGAGGCTGCACCGCAAAGCAAACACAGAGGAACTGAGGGCTGGGGGTGGGGTGGGGGTGAGAAAAGGAAAAGGTGAACAAAATGGGGAGTGGTGTGCAAAGCACCCTTCCCGGTGACCTTTCCCCAAATCTTCCAGAGGCTCTGAAACATTAAAGAAATGCCAGGACACTGGTGAAGGGCTAGGAGCCTTGGATCCAGGAGGCCCTGGGCCCAGACAGAGCCTGTAGCTCTCACAGGTCACGGACATCTCCAGGAAGGACTTGGCCTTCAAAACAGGAGGGGGCGGTGGCTCATGCCTGTAATCCTAGCTCTCTGGGAGGCCGAGGTGGGCGGATTTTTTGAGCTCAGGAGTTTGAGACCAGCCTGAGCAAGAGCGAGACCCCGTCTCTACTAAAAGTAGAAAGAAATTATCTGGACAACTAAAAATATATAGAAAAAATTAGCCGGGCATGGTGGCGCATGCCTGTAGTCCTAGCTACTTGGGAGGCTGAGGCAGGAGGATCGCTTGAGCCCAGGAGTTTGAGGTTGCTGTGAGCTAGGATGATGCCACGGCACTCACTCTAGCCAGGGCAACAGAGTGAGACTCTGTCTCAAAAAAAAAAAAAAAAAAAAAAAAAAGGGGAGGGGGGAGTGATGACCAAGGAAATGTCACCTTCAATGCAAGGGATCCCCCAGCAGGTGTCCAGCACAGTGTGTGGCTTCCGGTAAAACACACAGTAAATGGTTGCTTTGATAAATGTTAGAATTATCCCCTTGGTCTGGATGGGCTAGTGCATGAGGTTGATTCCTGAAGAAAACCAGGATTGGAGAAGCAGAGTCTCCCATTTTCTAACTCCTACAATCTTGGAGAAAGAACTAGTAGACATGAAGGCTGTTCAAGTACCTACAAGGGTGGGCTATTGAGAAACGGATCCCACGGAGAATTTGTATCTTATCAACAGTCATAGATCTTATGTGCCTTATATATGGGTCAGTATCAATCATTTGTATTGTGAACTTATTTTATTTTTTCAGTACTACTTTCTTAAAAAAAAATGAGTTTATTTTTAATTCAGATGCACCCTCCTTTCGGGGATAGCGCAGGCAAAGACTGACAAGATGAGAATCATACAGGGGCGTGGCGTGGCTCACTGGCTGGCTAAAGACCCTGCTTTTGCAGCCATATTTCTGAAGGGCACATGATTCAAATATATATCTCATCAAAATTTTAACTTACCTCCCCAAGAAGAGAAAGTTGGCATTAAAAATCTTGGCATGCCAAAGGTCACCTGTTTTCTTATTTTATTTTCACCACAATTACTTCGTGTAAACACATTTTTCTTTTAAAACCCTGTAGCCCCTACAGGTCTTAGCATAGTGTCTTCCAGGAGTGTGTGTGCAGTGAGTGTTGGAGGAGGAAATGAGTATGGGTTTCTTGAGACTGAGCTGTGCTTTTAAAGACTTAGCTGCCGCTATGGTTTTAAAAACAGGAAGATGATGTTTAGGGGAGGATATCAGGAGATTAGAAAGTATCATTCAATAAATATTGACCGAAGGTGTCTTCTGGTATACAGTGATCACGGTGCCGGAGGGGAGATGAAGGCTGCTTCTCTTCTGTCTTACAGAGCGATAGTTCTGGAAGCTTCCTCAAGGGACTCTTCGTGACCTTATCATTGTGGTCTGGTGTTATGGGTTGAATTTTAGCCCCCGAAAAGATATGTTAAGGTCCTAACCCCAAGTACCTCAGAACGTAACTTATTTGGAAATAGGGTCGTTGCAAATGTAGTTAGTTAAGGTGAGGTCATAGGCGGATGTGATTGGGTAAGATGGGCCCTTAATCCAATGTGACTTACGTCCTTATAAGAAGAGGGAAATTTGGGCCCAGAGACTGAAACAGACAGCGAGACTATCATGTGACTGTCATGTGACAACAGAGACAGAGATGGGAGAGATGCAGCCACAAGCAGAGGGACGCCAAAGATTGACAGTTGGCATCAGAAGCCATTGGACCATGCATGGCCCCTTGGACACTTTATTTTGGACTTCTAGCCTTCAGGACTGGGAGAAAATAAATTTCTGTTGTTTTCCAGTTTGTGTTTTTTGTGACTGCAGCCATAGGAAACTAAGATGGCTGGCTTACGTGGAGATGGTGTGGTGACAGAGATACGGGGACACTATGTGCAGGCAGGGAGGATTCTTGGGCTGCACTACGACTGTGAGGGCATCAAGGAGGCACAGGCCAAGATGGAATCGCTGCAGTGACCAGTACCCCCTGAGAAAGCAGTTTCAACTGTGCTTCCTCGCACCCTGCAGCCATGCGGGCGGCAGACTTGGAGCCGGAAGACCGAGCTTCTGGCCCCAGCTCTACCGCTTCACTTGGCCAAGCCACCTTCTCTCCTCTCCTAATTAGGGACACACTGCCTTGGAATTTTTCCTTCACTTGTGGAGCTTGACATGGTCTCCCCAACTGGACAGAGACCTTTACGGGGAGGAATCTTATCTCTTCCCACCTGCCCAGGTGCTCGGAGTGTACTAGGCATGTATTGCACAAAGCCCCATGAGGACATTGGCCATGTCTGTTTCACTTACTACTATAGACTCAGTTCTGGCACATACTTGGGGCTCAGTGAAGGTTCACTGAACCTTTGGGTGATGCATTAATAAATGAGGGCCATGTACTGAGCTAGCGAGCATAAGGACTGTATCCCAGGGGCTGTCCTGTGCGTG
The DNA here is from genome assembly GCF_000956105.1 of Propithecus coquereli. NCBI lineage: Eukaryota > Metazoa > Chordata > Mammalia > Primates > Indriidae > Propithecus > Propithecus coquereli. The sequence goes on along the minus strand of NW_012149396.1, from coordinate 6,421,390 downwards.
TACCTGAGGCTCACTTGGGTGTGGGATGCACACTGGGCCACGGGAGTGTTCTCAGCCCCAGATCGCTCTTACCTTGCATCTCAGATCGAGGGGGCCCCTCTGCTGTGGACCTCACGGCTCTGGGTCTCTATTTCCATCTGCCGACAGGAGAACGGGTAGGGGTGGGGGGAGGCGAGGCCAGGCTGGGTTCAAAGGTGGTGGTGTGGCAAAGTTGCCCCAAAGATGGGATGGAATTTGGTGAGATTTGGCTTGTCCGGGTTGCTGTAGCCTAGAGAATGTCCAAGTGGTCCCAATGAGCTTTGAGCTGAAAACAACCAACCCAGTGAAATGAAGTCAACACCTGGACTAAGATCAGAGCGTCACCCACAGAGACAAGTACATGGCAAGATGATCTTCTCTTTACAAGACAGTCCTGCCAACCTGCCTCCCTTCTTTCCTCCTCTATTTAGAGCAAAACAGACCAAATAGACCTTCATGTTTCTATCCTATGGCCCTGTGCTCACTGGAAATACATTTCGATCAGATCTGAGCAGGTTTGCCTCATTAGGTTTTTCTGTTCATCCTTGTCAAGATTTCCCATTTGACCACCATGGCATTATTTCCTTGGTTAGCCATCTCAGGGGAGAGGGGCGGCGGCTGGGAAAGGAAAGGTTTAACAAGGAGTCGCTTGCCCTGCATTGCCAGCCGCCCCTGCAGCCCTAGGAAATAGCACATTCAATTTATCAGGGACATCAGTGATGGCCCTCTCCCTCCCCACACCTCCCTGTTCCTGAGTCCGGCCTCTTTGGGGAAGTAGGCATAGGGGCTGCCCTTTTTGGATTGAATCTGGATGGAAAATGGCTCCTGAGAGCTCAGTTCCCTCTGAGCAGAACTGTCGGCTCCCTCTTCTTCCAAAGGAAAATTTATGACTCCAATTTCTACAATTTACATCTTTCATTTAATATTCCAGCCTTCTTTCCCCAAGGCTTCCAGCACTGCTCGCGTCAGAAGGGACTACTTATTTCCAAAACGCTTTTTGCATTATTAGTTTCATTTATTATTTTTATGTTTTCTATTGGGTCCATGTACATATCATTTCTCTGAGATCCTCGGAGCAACTGACAATGAGCTGGGAGCCATCATCTCTCAGCAGTTGGAAGCTAAGATGCTGTCCTGCGTTCTCCAGGGAAAAGGTTTCCAGCTTGTGCATTTAAAATTAGCCCCAATTAACCCCTCATCAACCGGCCCAAAAATGTCCATGCAGATGTTGTCAAACCCTCCACTCCCCATTCTTGTCTTGTCTGGACAGTGGAGGGTTGTTGAAGTGGACAAAATGCAAAATTTTAACTTCCCAGAGAGCTGAAATGCCCTTCTTCCACACCCATTTATCTTTTGGAGATACTTAAAGTCTGAGAAGACCGGAGCATAAAAACTCCATAATTGTTTTAAAGTGGAAAGGCACACTGATTTTACTTTGTCTTTGAAAATCATGGTATTTCTGTGACATAAATCTGGATGCCAAGGAGCTGGTGCTGGGTGGCAAGAGTCCTTACTGGAAGCCCCATGTCACTTTCAGAACCAGCAAAGCCCATTGACAAAGTCACCTTCCTAGAGCAGTATTTGTCAGACAAATTTTGAGTTATCATGAGTATAAATAAATTCTCACTAGGCTTCTAAGGAGCGGGAGTGTCTCTTGGAAGGATTTCTGTTTGTCTCTGTGCAGGAGAATTGCTGCGAGCAAATGTTCTGGTAACTCAGGCTGGAAAAGTCCCAGAAAATCACAGTGATTCTGACAACGGTTGCTGGAGTGTAAGCTCTTTGCTGGGAAGGCCTCTGTCTACTCACCCTGTGTCCCCTGCAGCAGAGCCTTACCCCGAGCCTTGCAAAGGATAAAGCTTATCAGCTAGGAGAGGCGCAGAGGCCTGATGGGCCTGGGTTGGGACAGTTTTGTGTCAGGCCCCTTTGTGTCCCCTCAGTTCCACTGCTAACCCTCCTAATCCGGGCCAGCTCGCCAAGTCCTCCTCCGAATAGGCTCATCCTATCTGGTTGTGAAATGTCTGGGAGGCCACACATGGAAGGCCTAGGGTTAGGTGGCGGCCTCATTTATTTAGGGCCGAGTCACTCATGTATTCACGCATTCGTGGGTGTAGCCCTACGTGCGGCGTGACTCAAAGGCTACAGAGTCCAAGGGAGATTTTGAAAACGCCCACGTGAACAAAGGCGGGGACGCCAGGTTCACGCTCAAGGAGAAGCTGCTATTGACACATTTACACCCTCAGAGCCCTTCCTCACCCATTATCTCATTTTTATATCCTTAGTTGGCCAAAAATGACTCCTTTTCTGTTTCACACTGGATCCTTTCTGACAGCACTATCTGAAGTTAAAAAATTTTTTTCCTATTGCCGGAGTGAAATAAATAAAATAAAACTTTGTTCAGAATGAGGACTGATCTAACTGAAAATCTGACTAAATTTGGGTCAGACATGTTGACAAGAAGAATTGATACGAATTGGGACAACACATGGTGTGTTCGTTTCTTAGAGGTAATAGTAAATTAAGAACAACAAAAAAAGAAAGGTGTATCTTTAAAATATATATATATATATTTTCTGAAAAATACTGTGTATCACTTACTAACCTCCTTGGGAATCGACTCTCGTTCACGTTGAGACTTAGGGACATGGTTTGATGCCCACTACTCTACCCCCAAATGAACAGTACGTCTCCGGAACAGTACTTACAGCCTGTAATACTATTACCACTTGGTCTGCTGTGGGGTCCCTCAGTCATTTTTTCAATTAAAAAAGGCCCAACTCTCTATTAACCTTTTGTCTGCTGCTCCATCCTTCATGCTGCTGCTGCCCTGAGACGGCCAGCCACGTATTAAAAAAGGCATATATTACTGTAAGCCACATCCAAGTTCTCTGTCATTAGAAAGATGAAGTATCTTTCTTTCATTAAAAAATACGAGACCGTTTCTCATACTCACAACTGCTGGGCCTGCCTGCGATCTCTGTGTTAGAGGAGTTGGCAGGTGACTCCCACCACTCACCGTCCCCTGGCCGGGAAGCCCACCTGAGCCCCTCCTCATGGAAGATGGGCCAGGGAGGAGTTTTGTCCTCAGGGTGCAAAGCTACAGCCTTTGACATTTTTTCAGAAACCTGCTTTTAGGTGAAACACTGGATTCAGTTTACCAGATGTTTGAGCAAATAAATGAAATTGCACTGTCCACGCCATCTGCAGCTGCACAGAAAATCAGGTGGCTTTCTGAGTCCCCTTCTTGCCTTCTTGCTTGGGAAGCGGAGAGCTTCTGGAGGAAGCAGAAAGTCTAGGCCACACATCTGTGGCCTGGATCTCTCTTGCTTTCAAGTCTTATAAGAAGCTGCCTAGAGTGACCAGTTGGTCATGTTACCGATGTTTGTGTTGACTTAGGAGATAAGCAGGCCCAGGTGTCTGGAATTCAGTCACCATTGCTATCTTTGTGGTGCTAGGTGACAGCCATTTAGGGTCAGTGTCTTGGCTTTAGGTTTTCAGAACACTCAAGAATTGTCTTTCTTTTTCCATTGCAAATTGCATAAGGGGGAAAGGTACCAAGACCATTGGTTCTTTGGAAATTCACCTTGGTAATGTTGACCCGAGTATGGGGATTTGTTTGGCCGTGACTATTGCTAAAATCTCTGGCAGGCCGCTCCTGCTGAATTCCCGTGTAACCCTCTGCTTTTCCTTCCAGCCGACCTCACAGGTAGGGCCTGATCTAGTGGAGGAAGGTGAAAGCTTCCAGCCCTGCCTCTCTGTGTCCCCGTGGCCCTCCCCGCCTCAGAATCCCGGGCCCCTCGCCCTCTGCAAACCCTCCAGCTGCGTCAGCTGAAACGGACTCTCAGGAAGGAGGTTAGCATCTCATTCAACTCAACGAACTTACAGACCGTGCTGATTGGTGCCAGGACTAGTTCATGGTTTCTGATCTTACTTGTAAATACGTGAAGCGATTCTTTGATTCATTCTAATTGAACACCTTTCCTGGGCCATTTGTTAGCTCCTCCAAGCCCAGCTATCTCGCCTCCTGGGAGGGTCAGAATCGTCCTGCCCTGGGCTTCTATGTGCCAGATGTTGTGGGATGAGGTTTTGTGCAGTTCTATCCTTGTGCTTCTTCTCTTCTTTCTAGACTCACCAATCTTATCTACTCTACCGTGTCAAATATGACCCAAATCTTCTTGACTCCCGTAGCAGATGCGTTTATGTGCAACGCATCACATCTCCGCAGGACACTGGATTTTAGTGTGGCTGTGCTGAGCGACTCCACGCACACGTGAGAATGCGCTGGGTGGCTCTCCACTTTCCTGCCTCAGGCTTTTTCTGAAGTTGTGGAAGGTCCAACTTGAGTGCAGGGAGTGCAGAGGACTTAGCACTCTCTGGGTGCAGCCCTTGACCGGTGGGGGCCGTGAGTGGGTGGACAGATGCTCCAGCTTCCCATCCTTTAGAAGGATAGTTCTGAAGTGCTATCTGCGTAGCTTCTCAGAGTCCCCAGCGATGTTGGGCTTTGGGTGCCTACTGAGACAAGCAACTGAGGAGCACACCTTCTCTTGGCTTCTCTTCATTTCCTGTTTCAATCTCCCCTCTTCTTCTCTCTGTTTCCTGGCATCAAATCCCAACTAAACTACCTGCACCCATGTCTGTGTCCCAGATTCTCCTTTTGGGGGAACCCAACCTAGAATACTCTAAGGTTAAACTTTCAGTGCCAGACTCACTTCAGATCTCATCTCCAGACCTGTAACACCTATATTATTTCAGGATCAATGTGATCTTGAACCCATTATGTTGATTTCTGCCTCTACTTCTCTGTACTCTGGATCAACCCGTATTAGCACAATCCACCCAAGTTCCCAAGCTAGAAATCCCGGAGCAGATCCCTCTCTTTTACTCTACCCACCACACCAAATTATTCAAGTCTTTTAGCTTGGAAATGGCTCTTGAATCTCTCCCGGGAGTTCAGGAAAATTGATAGAAAATCCTCAACTCACCAGAGGCCCTTTCTCCTCCAATAAAGAAACTATGCAAGCATTTCCCTTGTATTCACACACAAAAAAAGTAGCATGGAGGTTTTGCAGATGCAAAATGCTCTCAAAACATCAGAGAAATGCTCTTTCTCTGCAAGTATGTATACTATGCCTGAGACGTTTTCTTCCCTCTTCACAAGAAAAAGCTGCTGTTTTAACCACTAAAATCACAGAAATCATGGCTTAGTTTGATAAGATGTGTTTTTGAAATGCCAAGCAATTGAAGAAACAGTAATTGTAATACAATAAAGTCTATAGCCCATTGGGTAAGTTTTGCTTCCTTAAACTTCTGGGATCTGGACCCCTCTTATGAGCCCTGGGGTCCTGGCAGGGTCTTAGGTGGAAGCCATTAAAAGAAGCATGTTTCTTATTCTCCACTGCCCCAACTGCCAGGGCACTGATTTATTTTAAGTTGTTATAACAAGTGTCTCTTGTTCAAATGTCTCCATTGAAGCTTGGCACCATTTCCCCTAAGGACTGACATTTTCTAGACAAAAAGTTGACCCCAGAGTCCTCCTGAGACAATGATGTTCCCTCTCCCAGGAATGCGGGTTGGGAGTCAGAGAGGCTGATATGCTCGGTGCCGACCCTAGCTCTGGTGTAAACTGTTAGCCAGTGCAGAGTGTCTCGACCACTGAGGCAGCCGTTTCTAGGCAACGATCAGTGACTGACATTGACAAGCATCAGAAAAGCCAATCTGAAGAAAGAAGCAGGAGAAAGGTGCAGAAAGAAACACAGGTGAGACCCAAGAATGCAGAGAGGTGCAGATTCTAGTTGTTTGGCATTATAAACAATGCTTTGATGAACATCCTTACACATACACTTCTCTCCATATCTATGATGAAGTCTTTTTTTAATGATGAATTTCTGCAAATGGAGTTTCTGGGTCAAAAATATTTACAATTTAAGGATTTGAATATGTGTTGCCAAATGAACCCTGAAAAATTTTTATATCAATTTTTACTCCTACTTATAGTCTGTATTTGGGTCCTTGTGCTCTTGTATTCCCTAGATATTATCCCTTAAAGAAAAAACTGGGAGCCATTTGAATAACATATACATACGTGTCAAGGAAAGGAAATAAAAATGACTGCTTAATACATGGAAACATGCCCAGGCCCACTTATAATAGGAGAAATGCAAATTGAAATTATACTGCGGTACCACTCTTTACTCATCCATTTGGTAAATCCCAAGGCCATGTCTTCTATTTTTGACACTGCTCCCATGTTCCTACCATCCAGAAGAGCACATAGTTTCAGCAATCAGCTGTGGAACAATGAATAATCCATTGGAGTCCAGTTTGGCCACTTAATTGCATTTTTGTACTGGCTTCAAAAGTCACATGTCCACTCTGATCCTCAGGATCTTTGCTGTCAAGATGAAGATAAAAATCCTTGCCTCAAAGAAAAAGCAGTCACACTCACACATTTCGAGTGGGTGTGTAAATTGATAAAACCCTTGTAGAAGGTAATTTGGCAACATCTTTCAAAATTAAAAATGCATATATCCTTGGTCCCAGTGATTTCACTTCTTGGAATTCATTCTGTAGATACCCTGGCATAATTGAGAAATGATGTATGTTCAAGGTTATTCATTGCAGCATTGGTTACAAGAAAAAAGATTGGAAACCACCTAAGTAAATTGTTATACATCTACACAATGAAAACTTATTTAGCAATAAATAAAAGAAAGCTCTTAATACAACCATATGAAAAATGTTCTAATATATATTGTTAAGAGGAAAAAGCAAAGTATGAAACTGTATATGTAGTATGCTATATTTTACTTAAAAGGGATGAAAATTATAAATAATAATGCATGCCGGTATTACTTGTATTTATAAAAAGAAACTCTGGAAGAATACACAGGGTATTTATTATATTACAGTGGTTACCTGTTTGAGATGTGGTGAGTTCTGGCCACTGGAGGACAGAGGTGGGAGGAAGGCTGTTCACTGCATTCTTTGTTTTATGATTTTGAAACTAAGTAAATATATTTCTTATTCAAAAAAATAAGATGAAAAAATAATTTAAAACACTCACTTTTTCAATTTAAAATTTTATTTTGCCTTGAAAATATTTAGCTTGAACATTTTTTCATAGACCTTTTGGCCATCTGCATTTCTTATGCAGGAGTTACTAATACATCATTCATCTCCTTTGCCAATTTTTTATTTAAAATTGAAGCTTCTCGGCCAGGTGCAGTGGCTCACGCCTGTAATCCTAGCACTCTGGGAGGCCGAGGCGGGTGGATCGCTCAAGATCAGGAGTTCGAGACCAGCCTGAGCAAGGGCAAGACCCTGTCTCTACTAAAAAATAGCAAGAAATGATCTGGACAACTAAAAAAATATATATAAAAATTAGCCGGGCATGGTGGCGCGTGCCTGTGGTCCCAGCTACTCGGGAGGCTGAGGCAGGAGGATCGCTTGAGCCTAGGAGTTTGAGGTTGCTGTGAGCTAGGCTGATGCCATGGCACTCTAGCCCCAGGCAACAGAGCAAGACTCTGTCTCAAAAAAAAAAAAAAAAATTGAAGCTTCTCTTCTTATTCAGTGTAAGTGCATCTTATATATTAAGAATACTAACCTCCATCTCTTGTATATATTTCAAATGTTTTCCCCAGTTTTTTGTTTAACATTTAAATGTTAACAGTACTTGATTTGATATATAGGTTATGGAGTAAAATCTATCTGTTCTTTTATTTGTAAACCTTTCTTTGCAAATATGATCAGAAAATGACTAGCTTTTCTAATATTCACCTGTATTTTCTTCTAGTTCTTTTAGAATTATTCTCATGCAAATCTTTGATTCTTTGGGAATTTGTTTTCACGGACTGTATGAAGCCAGAGCATAGCTTTTCTTTTTAGCAAATAGCTAGTCAGTTGTCCTCAAACTTTATTAACTATGTCATCCTATGCCCACTCACTTGAAATATCAGCTTTATTGTAAATTATTTTTGCGCTTGGGCCTGTTTCTGAGCTCCCTGTTTTGTTCCTCCATTGATCTAATCTGCCTAGACCTGCACCAGACCCACCTGGCCCTCGTTGGGAATCCACTGTGTTCTTCTGAGCTCAGAGCTTTGTGCTTCCACAGCCTTTGCGGAGACCCTGGGCTGGGTCTGAGCCCTCCTTGCTGAGTGCCCTGTGACCTGCCCCATCATGTGCCCTAACAGGGATGGGTTTCCTCACCTTCAACACCCACTGTAGCTGAGGGCGTGTTATCCCCACCAATCTGTGAGCTCTTCAAGTAAAGGCCATGTCTTCTATTTTTGATACAGCTCCCACTTGACTACCACCCGGAAGAGCACATGGTTTCAGCAATCAGCAGTGGAATGATGGAGAATCCACTGGATTCCAATTTGGTCCTTCACAGCATTTTTGTACTAGCTTCGAAAGTCACGTGTCCACTCTGACCCTCAGGATCTTTGTTGTCAAGATGAAGATTAAAACCCTTACCTCAAAATGTTAGTGTGAGGATTAAACTAAGTGATACTCTTAAACATTCCTGACGCAGGTCTGGCGTACAGGAGGGCCTCCATAAAGGTTCATTTATTCATCCTTTAAGGTTCTTGTTCATCAAATATATATGAATGTTTTGATTGATTTATTCCTTCCTCCATCATCACACACTTAGCTATGCTGAATTAACTTCTCCCATAATGGCTTCTTAGGCAAGAGAAGAGGTGAGCCTGCCAATGGGTTTCCAGATGGCTTAAAGCCAGATAAGATCCCCAACCACCTCCAGGTGGGGTTTGGACCATTTTGGGTTGTATTACTATATAGTGAGAAGGACAAGATAAAGGACACTGAGCCTAGTGGGGAAGTATAAGGCTCTGATATGTGTATGTGTACATATATGTCTGTGTACGTTTATTTATATGTGTGTGTGTGTGTAAATGCATTCCATTTGTTTGTTTCCAGAAGTGGCCAGGTAGGGCATATTCCAGAGATCTAGAGGGAGAGAGAGAAGGTCCTAGGTGTGCCCAGGTAAGTGGTCTAGTCTTTGTTCTCTCTCCCCTCCCCACTGTTTTCTCCTGCCCTTCTTGTTCTCATGCCCACACCTTCTGCTCTCTCCAGAAGGCTCAGAGCTGCTATCATATTTCTGTGGCAGCTCCCAGAGCTTCTAAGCTGAGCTGTCAATCAAATTTCCCTTCTCCTTCAAAGAGCGTGGTGGAATCTGTCAGTGTAATGGGAGAGGGTGGGAGGTAAGGAAGAGCAACCGGGTGTCAAATGTGAACGTGCAGGAAAATCTGTGGCTAGACAGCAGGTCCCCACGGGCTGCAGGAGGGCCTCCTATCCATTCCTGAGCAGAGCGGGTTTCTGCCTCGCCCAGGCTCCTGCAACATCACTCACTCCTTGGTTCAGCTCTGTGACTGGGTCTGCGTATCCGTTTTCTCACTAGGTAGCAAGCTCAAGGCCAGCATTGATTATTTTTCCCCAGGTCCTAGTACAGTGCCTGGACTATAGTAGACAATAACACTTGCTGTATGAATGAGTGAATGAATGAACACTATCTCTGTCCTGTTGGTAAACAGTGAGTTTTCTACAACCACGTGATCCTGCCTCTCACCCTTTATGGTGTGGCACAGACAAGGATATGCTGCATCCCCTAAATGAATTGACTGACTTATTTCTGGATGTCAGTGGGGTGGCTTCGCCTCCCCTCTCTTCTGTGGGATAACCACGTTGAAGCTTTGCCTCCTGGCTCCCGGAATCCGTGAAGTTACAGGTTCATGCAGTCTGGAGGGCCCTCATCCCCCCCAAGATAAAGAATCTGCCTTGCGGTTTGCAGTAGTTTTAAAATTGGGGATATTAGAGTAAGATCGAGGCGGAGGTTAAGTCATTCTTCCTCCAGCTACGTGCGTCTGAGCGACGTCACTGCTATTTTCAGTACCTTTAAAGTGGGGAACAGAACCCATCTCAAAGCGTTGGCACATGGGAAGTGCTGAGGAAATTGCTGAGGGTACAGTAGGCACTCAATAACTGTTAGCAATTATTAAGCTACATCAAACTGGGAGTGAGCAGCTGTGTTGGAATAGACGAAAGGGAGGGATGGAGAGTGAGACTCGCTGCTGGGCTCCATCTTCCTGATTCTGTGACACATGTCAGTTGTCAGGCGCCACTTGGAGTTATTTTGGGCACTAGGGTGGGGAGGGTACGCTGAAGTGCGGTGTTCTTGTCCAGGCCTGTAACCACAGCACATGAGAGCTCTCAACTAGGTCAGCAAGTGAGAATGTTTGGTGCTCTCTCTGTTTTTCGGATCTTTACAAAGTTCTAGAGATAGAATGATTTTCATATTGATCACTCTGTGCACATTGACTGAACACCTACTGTCTGCCAGGGGATACGAAGATGAATTAGACACAGTTCCTGCTTCCTGAGGAGTTCCCAACCTACTTGCAGAAACAAGGTAAAAACTCAAACAAAGTTCAAGTTTGATCCAAGAGTTGAATAACATCTCAAAACATGCTAACATGGGGCAGGGCCTGATTTTTGCCTAGTGAGTGGTTATAAGTCCTCCGCCCCAGGGCAAGGGAGGCAGGTGGAGAAGCTGGAGAGAGGAGATGCCCTAGACAAAGAGGTTTGAGATGGAATTTGGACCCAGAGAAGGGCAGATTCTTAGGAGAGCAAGGAGGCGAAGGCAGCTGTGTCCTGGGGACAGCGAGTGGGCCAGTCCGGATGGACAGGAGGGTTTGTGCAGTAGGACGGCAGCCTGGCTGGACAGGTCAGAGCCCTGCTGTGTAGACCTGTGCTGCTACCTAGGGAGTTTGGAACATATTGGAAACTTCAAGTAGCTTTTGAGCAGAGAAGTGACACAATGAATATGGCATCCCCGGAACTGCCATTTAAGTCCCTCCTGAGTGTTCACACTTTCACTGAGGATATGGGACCCACACCTGAAAGACATGGAGTGTCCCAGACTGAGGGACTCTTCCTGTACCCCCAGGGCCACCAGGGGCTGGTTGCCGCTCACTCAACCCCAAGTCCTGTTTTCTAAAATCTGTGGCTGAGAAATGATGGCTTCATTTGGTCCCACAACAATGCAGAGTGAGGAGCAAGACTAACTCGCTGGGTTTACACAGCAAGTTTGCAGTGGATCTGGGGCAGAGCTGGGCTCACACCGGACCAGGTTTCCCGACCCCAAGTCCAGGGCGCTGGCCGCTACGTCACAGCTGCCTCACGGAGGGCCTGGCCCTGAATGTGGACACGAAAAGCTGATACGAACCCAAGTCTGCCTTTTAAGCAGTCAGAATAGAAGTCATTCTCCCAATATTTGTCTTCAAAGTGACGGACAGGCATTTGGGAGATGACTCAAAAAAGAAATGATTCTTCAAGGCACCTAAGAGAAGGTCAGCTTCAACCCCTGCCCACCCCCACAAGGCTGATGTTTGGCCATGAACCTCAGTGTGGGACGGGTGGGTGGTCAGCGGGACCGGAGCAGACCACTGGCCATGTTGAGCAGACCCCTGTCAGGCAGGCCTGATGGCAGAGAGGGGGTTTTATTGCTGGGAGCAAATGGTTGCCATGGACACAGCTAGCTCAGCCCCAGGCCCTCCCCTGGTTACGGCCCAGGAAAAAGCTCATTTCAACCCCTTCGTGGCCCTTTGTGAGCCAGGTCTGGAGACCGTCCAAGAAGTTAAATAAGTAGGAAAGCTGGAGACAGCAACCCAATATGGCAATTAGCCCACATCGGCCAGGCAAGATGGATTTCCAACTTCAAGGAAATTGGCAAGAAGAGCAGAGGGAACCCTTACATTTTTCTTTCTCATTCTGGGTCTCTTTCCAGTGAGCTGAAAAGTCTATTTTGCAAAATATATGGGCCCAGAAAGAACCCAAACCCAAGGAGAGTTTTTGCCATTTGATGTATCGTCCCCTTTATTTAAAATGATGAAAGAGAGAAAATGTTTTTCAAAGTGACATCATTTATCTTATGATAATCAATGAAACCCTCATAAACTAATATATTAAAGAAAAACATTTAAGCTCAAAACAAGCAAAACAGCAAGAGGGGTCTTCGAAATATCCACAAGGCTCTGAGGGGTGACACGATGGCCCACTCCTTTTCCCCTTTTCTAGGTCAGTTGCATTTGGTTGTTTTAATTTTCTAGACCCTATTTCCTGCTTGCCAGGGTGGCTGAGCGCTAATAAACCACGGGGCTACCGGCTTTTACCCTGCTTACACTTTAATAAACATAACAAGACCCACTGGACACCCTGATACCTGCCACCAACCTTGGTTATTGCTGTGAATGAGGGTCGCAAAGCCTCAGCCCACTGCCTTTCCTGGGAAGCCAGCTGGGTAGGTTTGATTTTCCTGGAAATCCTTGGCCAGCAGAATATGGGGCTTCAGGCAAAAGTGGGTTCATCCTTTTCCTTCATTGCTACACGAGGCACATGCTGTTTATTCATGTTCTCCTCTTTTCCCCTGGCAGAGAGAGGTGTTTGGAACGAAATTCTCCCTCCCCTCTCCCACCTGCCCTCCTCCGCCCGCGTGTGGGGGAGGCAGCCCGGGAGTCTGTCAAGAGAATCTCTTCTGAGTGTTTTTGCATTTTCAATAGTTTCTAACCCAATTTAGCATGCACATGCCCCAAATGCAACTAAAATGCTGCAACATAGTGGGTTTGCCTTCCCATTCGGGCAGTTATGGGATTTAGAGAGGAAGCTACCTTCTCTGAAGGCTGAAGAAGGGAATCTGCCTTGTGTTCCAGTTCAGAATAAGAAGGCTTCAAGGCAGGTATAGCCTTAGGAGGGAGTCGATGTCTTTCTGATCATGACCGGAGGGGACGACTGCTGGGACTTTCTTCCACCTAGTATCTTACTTCCCAAATATCTCAGTGCCTGAGGTTTTACCACAGGTGTTTTATGCATGTACTTGCTCGTGGTCGACTTCCCTTCCTTTCTTTTCTTTCTTTCTTTTGTTCTTTCATTCTTTCTTTTTTTCAAAATATATTTATTGGGGTCCCCATTCTTAAGCAACCCCTAGACATCTTCTTGGAAGATGCAGTCCCTCTTGAGGGCAACTCATTGGGTCAGTGGACTCTAAGGGACGATGACTGCTCCAGGACGAGACCTGGAACAGTAGGACTTCCTCCTTGGGCCATTCCCTGGACCCTCAGGGGTGTTGGAGGCTCCTGGGGCACAATGGAAATTTCTGCTGGCTTCTGTTTTAATAAGACTCTAACCACCATTTCAGGCACCGCACTTAACCCTTTGCTTGCATTAACTCATTTACCCTCTAGACCATAAGTTGCATAATAGCAGGAATTTGCGACAGTTTTGCCAGTGCTAGAACATAGCCCCTAGGACACAGTAGGCACTCAAAGGTATCTGTTAAATGAATGAATGATTCCTCCCAACAATCTTATGTTGTTCATCATCATCATCTTTGTTTTAGAGAGAAGCCGGCTGCACTTTAGAAAGATTAAGTAATGTTTATCCAAAGTCTCCCAGCATTTTTGTTGTAAAGCTGAGATTTAAACTCAGATCTATGTGGCCCCAGAGTAGTGCTCAGACTGCTACCCAGAGTGACTGAATAGTAGAAAACTCACGGGAAATCTCAGGGGTAGGGCTAGGGTAGGTAAGACCCAGGAGGCCGCCACTGTTCCATCTCACCAAGTCCGTGAGAAGAGAATCACGACAAACCTGGTCCCTACTGTTCCTCTTGCACCTGACCCAGGCTCACTTATTGGTCAGAAGTAGACTTAACCTGGTGATAGAGTCAAAACTGAAGTTCTGGCCCCAAGTGCTGGTCCTGCGGTGATCCACAGACTGGTGTGCTACGGCTATCCCAACCCCAATGACAATGATTCAACCACAAATGGAAACCAATGGAATTGCCAGGGAAATATTGTCGTCTTCTGTCTTTTAAAAGAAGAAATATGCTACATGTTTGGGGAATAAACATGGTTTCTTAGCCCATAAAGAGAAAATGGGAACAAAGATAGCAAAAAGAACCTCCCCCAAAGTCCCCACAGTGATACCCTTCATAACTAAGTGCTTCTGTTGTATTAATTTATTCTCTAGTTTGTCAGCAGGAACTGGCTCTTATTGTACAGTACATAACTATGTCCCTGACAGCTCCAGTTACAATGTGGAGCTCACAACGGAGGATTAATACACAGGTATTAATATAGCAACTCATTTGATTTTAAAAATAGCTTGTGGGTCCAAAAAAGAAGAAAAACAAACCCAAATGTTTCAACAAAATAGAAGCTCTTTGAAGACAAGATCAGTGTCTCATTCATCTTTGTCTCATTAGGCCCAGAACTAGGACATGGCAGGTGTTTTGTAATGTGAGCTGAACGAACGAATGAATGAACTCTATGAACCGATGTTGATTTCAAGCAGTGATGATTGTGGTGGCGATGATGTGGGTGGAGAGTGCAGGAGGGGAGAAAGTGCTAGAAAAGGATTCATCTCCTGGGGCTGGGTTTAATCCAACCATCACTTTCTCATGCTTTGCTGTCCCTGAGGGATACTGAAGGGCATCGTTCAGCTCCACGCTCTTTTCAGTTCCAGGTAGGGACTTGGGGAAACCTGTCTTGTTGGAAAGAGCTCAGCTTCTGCTCAGTCTGGCTGATTCTCACCCTGCAGGAATAGCTCCAAATATTGTCAGATCCTCCAACTTTTAAAAGAGAAGCTTAAAATCCATATTTTTTTATGTGTGAAATATTCCAGTTTTTATATTTTGTAGTAGGGACCGCTAATTGTCCCTAAAAATATTTTCTCCCTCTTCCAGCGTGAAATAATTGTTAACTGGGCAACAAGGCTGCTGAGAATAAAGACTACATTTCCCAGTCTTCCTTGCAATTAAGGGTGCCACGTGACTAAACTGTGGCCAATAGAATGAAGAGCGGAAATAATGCGTGCACATACTCCAGTCGAAGATTGGGCCTTAAAAGGAGGGGTGTGGCTTCCCCTCCTACCCCCATTCTTATGGACAGAAATACAGACATGCTGGTGACTATTTTGGAGTCTATGGACAGAATAAACATGCTAGGAATGGCAGGCCAACAAGACAGCAGGACTGGGCCCCTGATGCCCTGTAGCACTGAACAGAAGAATTCTTATTTGGGGTTTGTTACTTACGGGTGGTTTTGCAACTAATGAACCTAGTAATTCCTGGGAGTTACCAGGGCAGCCTCTGGGATGAGTAGCTGGTGCAGGGGCTGGTGTCTTCGACCTCACTAACGACAGGGCCTACACTGAGGAGAGGGCAGTTCTCCTCTGTCTGGGGCCCTGTCTGATGTTGGGACTTGGTCAGCACAGTCTCCCTGAGCTTCCCTAGTGCCTGTTGCCCCCACCCCGGCCCCCACGATGCTGCAAAATGGAAAACGCTGTACCCAGCCAGCAACTGCTCTTTGTTCCACACTAACGAAGCATGTTCTGCCGGGAGCTGGGGTTCCACTTCGATTTTCAGGACCTACAAATAACGCTCTACAGCACATTGTTTGCTAGAAATTACCCAGAGCTCAGCTCTTCCGCGCTCATTCTGCCATACGGAAAGAAGCCGCAGCAACAATCGATGGGTTTTCCATGGTCTTTGACTGTCCACTAGCTCTTATTTTACTGGTTTTATTTTGCTTATGCAGTCCCAGCTGTGATTATCAATACGTGCATTCAAACCGCTCCTGGGTCCGATTATAGCAACAATACAATTGGGGAGGCGGGGGAGGGCCATCCACCACTCTCTGGCGAGGTTACAATCTCTGGATTGAGGGAGGGTAGGTGAGGGAGCAGAGAGGTGGGGGCAGGGGGGGATGGAGCTCCAGGAGAAGGGAGGAGGGAAGAGAAGGGAGGAGAGAAAGAAGAAAAGGCAGGGAGACTCAGTACCAGCTATGCAGCGAGCAACTCCATTTCTTCGCTCCAAGCAAACTTGAGTCTTTGCACATCTGTCTCTGAGCTCAGGCTCCACATTCGGAGAACAAACACCCTCTCTCCAGTTGTTCCCTGCCACTCCTTAAATCCTTTAAATACAGTCAGATAAAACCAGCAGGTTGCAGGATAAATTAACATGTTCAGGCAATTACGGAGGCTTTATGATAATTCAAGTACAAGGGGCTTAAGTGCTGGGTCTGCGGGAAAGAGAATGAACTTCCGAAATCCTCACACTGTTTTTAAAAGTCTTAAAATAAAAAGGAAATATTGTCCGGGTGGGGTGGAAATAGAGGTGGACGTTGTACGACCAACTGATTTGCAATTCCCAAGCCGGTCTGAAATTTCATTTCAAATCTTCAATCAAATCCATGTTTCTTTAGCAAGCACTTCCACATTTAAATTATACAAATGTCCATATTTATCCCTCTTATAACTCACCTAAGTGAAGGTTTAGATTTATGATTCTCTTGCATATTGAAATTTGGTCAATAGATTGTCTGTGACACTAGGTAGACCTAAAAATACCTTGGGGTGTGTGGTTGAGGGATGCGTGCGTACACATTGCTGGGAGAAGTTGTAATTAAGAGTCAGACAAGTTCACCGGAGACATGTAGAATTCAATCAGTTCTTAAATTAATATCCATACAGGTTGGATAGTCCAAACAGAGAGGAAGAATAAAAAATAAATTAGAATGGAATGGAGTGACAAATAGATTATTGAACCCCATCAAGTATTTGGCTACCTGAGGACACATCGTAGACACTGTATGACTTAAAAATTAGCTAAAATCATAACCCAGAGTAGGTGGGTGGGGCAGTGAGGACCAGGGCTATATGACCTTCCCACTCTTTGAATTTTGAAAATCATAACATAGTGATTGTAAAAGTGGCTTTGGTCTGAATGTGGGCTGGGCTCCTAGACAAGGATCTGGTCAAATTATGCTTAACACCCCTGGCCATTTAAGAAATCTCAGCTGGTAGAGAGAAAAACAAACCTGGGAAGCTAACCCCCAAATTTGTTCAGGATGACAAAATTGTTTCCTTACAGTTTATGTTTTAACCCAGGACTTTTTAAAATCAAAAATATAAATGTTTAAAAGAATCAAACCAATAACGCTGGTATTTTTATGTTAGGGAATTCTGTGCATTTTTGGTATCTTAAGTTTGTAATGTTTAAGAGAACTTGCCTCTGCAGTACCAGTTCAGTCTTGTATTATTAGTTGAAAATGTGATCTGAGTGATTCATTAGACTCTAAGATTTTAAGTGAAAATCTTACAGAATTAACATACAGTGTTAGAACACTTAGGAGAATTTAGGGTTTACTATATTCATAACTTTACTTTATTAAACTTATAAGAATATAAGTATGTGGGAGGATTTTATCTATTTATCAGTCAAATAAGTGCTTAAAAAGGAAACAGAACATTTTAAATTGATAACTGCAGTTTAAAATGTTTAAAGGAGTTTAATTAACCAAGTTTATAAATGGAGCCAACCATGAATCAAAGTCGCCTTTAAAGTGCTTGTGAAAATTTGTTAGACTTATGCATGGAATAATGAGATGCATAAGCTAAACGTAAAAGCTTAAGTAGGTTTAAATTTGAGTCTTTGGGAAAAACAGTAGAACATAGTGTTTAAGAGCTTGGTTGCTGCAGCCAAACTGCCAGGGTTAAAACCTAGCATTGCCATTTAATTGCTGTATGAGCCTGTATGTAAAATAGCCTGAGTGCGCCACAGCATCCTCGCCTGTAAAAGGAGAGTGCTGACGTTAACAGAATATTAGCAGAGCACTAAATTAGTGACCAGATGTCACCTCTTAGAATAGTTCCTGCCATACAGAACGCATTAAATGTTAGCATTTATTACTAAAGAATTGAAAATCTTGTTTCTAAAACCAAACCTGAAAAAGTCTTTTCTGGATACAAAAGCCTATTCGTGAGAACGTCAAAGACCTCGTAGTGACATGCGTGTCTATATAGGGTGCTTCTGACATAGCTCAAAGAAGTGCCTTGAGAAGTGAAAAATGCAGTCAGTTCAGCTGTTTTTCTCTCTTTAGTTCTTAGCATGTGGCACTCACATTGCCTCGCTTGTCTGGGCTGGGCGAATGTCACAAGTACCTGTGCAGGTGGCACGACCTCCAGGTGTGGCCCCAGGCTTCTGTCTTGGTTTCAGTGGCGTCTCTACTCCAGGCCAGTGAGCGTCAGGCATCACCTGTGTGAGGACCTCTGCCAGCAGCAAGACATTTTGTTCGCACTTCATTAGAGAGAGGTCATGTTTGGCATCTAATGATTCAGAAGTTGTGCAATGACCCAAAGTAATTGCCTTCAGTAATACTAAATATTACTAGACTAGATAATTCAAACTAAATCTCTCACTCAGAACTAGAGAAGGTGGACATAACCTAAAATATTTCAGTTTGCACACAGCATGGAAGAGTCATGATGCCAAGAACCACCAGCAGGAGGAAGCCTAGAAAGATGAGCCTGGCGCCGAGGCACCAGATTGACCATAGGAGTATCTGCCTATTTCAAAAGAGACAGAGGCTAAAAGCTACATAATCCAGAGGATAAATCTGGGATTCCGGGCATAGCAAGAAAGTGGAGACTATTAAGCCTACCCCATGCTTAGATTTGGGACCCAAAAGGCTAAGCACTCAAAGTAAGGATGAACCAGATATATACCATCCCTTGTAGGAATTGAACTCTTAAAGAAGAAAAATGATGGATGGCTATGGTGGCTCAAGTCTGTAATCCCAGTAATTTGGGAGGCCGAAGCAGGAGAATCGCTTGAGGCCAGGAGTTCAAGACCAGCCTGGGCAACATAGCAAGACTCTGCCTCTACCAAAAAAAAAAAGTAGGCAGGTGTGGTGGTGCACACCTGTAGTCCCAGCTACTTGGGAGGATAAGGCAGGAGGATCCCTTGAGCCCAAGAGTTTGAGGCTGCAGTGAACTATGATCACGCCACTGCACTCCAGCCTGGGTGACAGAGAGAGACCCTGTCTCTAAAAAACAAAAGAAAAGAAAACTGGAAAACTTTCACTGCTAAATGTCAAGACTTATAAAGCTACAGTAATTAAGACAGGGTGTAATTGGCAAAAGGATAGACAAATAGGCCAAAGCAACAGAAGAGGAAGCTCAGAAACAAACTCACACATATACAGACACTGTAATTTTTACAAAGACAGTGCTACAGACCAGAAGGAAAGGACAGGTTTTTAAAATAAATGCTGCAGGCTATCCACATGGGGAAAAACATGAACCTGAACACTAAGCAAAAGAAGTCAATTCCAGATAGATCATGGGCCTAGAGGTGAAACAAAAAAGGTTCCAGAAGACAATGTAGAAAAATGGCTTCATGATTTTAGGGTAGGTGATGATTGTTAAACAGGATGCAAAGATCACTACCTATGAAATAAAAGATTAATAATTGGGCTACATTAAAATTTAGACCTCCTACTCATGAAAATACAGCTTTAAGAGTGACAAGGCAAGCCACAGTTGAGTCTGTATTCATTTTCTATTGCTTCATAACAAATGATCACAAACTTAGCAGCGTAAACAACATCTATTTATTAATATTAGCCCCCGGTTTGGTGTGTCAGCAGACGCAGTGTGATTGGGTTCTCCGCTCAGGGTATCCCAAGGCTGTACATATTCAACAAAACATAAACACATGAATGTTCTAGCAGCATTATTTGTAATAGCCAAAACCCCACATGTCCATGAACATTAATTAGCACGGATGAGTGAATTAGAGCATAGTCCTTCAACGGAATACTGTAGAATGATGAAAATGAGTAAACAACAGCTACAACCACATGAACAACTGCCACAGACATTATGTTGAGGAAAAGAAGCCAGACACAAAAAATACATAGCGTATAATTCCACTTATGTAAAGTTCAAAACAGGCAAAACTAATCTATGATGGTTATCTTTGGGCAAGAGGCATGAAAGGAGGCTTCCCAGGTGACAGTGAAGTTCCATTTCCTAACCTGGATTGCTGCTGCAAAGGTGAGTTCATTTTTTGATAATTCATTCGATAAAATTCATTTTTTGACAATTCATTCACCTAGGATTTTTGCACTGTTATTTTTCAGTACAATATTTCTTAACATCAGTACTAGTAAATAATGAACTCAGTATGCCTTTCCTCTAGATTCAGTGATTAGCAGCATTTGCTTCATTCTTTGTTTTCTTTTCTGGAGTATGCATATATCAGATCACTTCACCCCCAGATATGTCAACAGGAATCTCTAAAAATATGAACCATTTCTTGCATAACTACCATGCCATCATTGAATTTAGTAAAATTCACAATAATTACTTGGTGTAATTTCATATTTGTGATGATTTTAAGTGTCTTTGTATGACTTTCAAAGAAAATCACAATAGTTTCCATGTATATTTGAAAAACAGCTGTACTCACAAGAGAAGAAATATAAATGACCAATAAATCTATGAAAATTTCTTTTTCACTAGTGATCAAAGAAATGTAAGTTAAAGTAGCAATTGAATACCATTTGCCACCCTTAGATTATAAGATAGAAAAAAATGTAAAAAATGATCACATTTAGTGAGAGCTGCCCTGCTGGTGAGATTTATAAATACACAACTTGCTAGAGGGCATTTTGGTACTCCATATCAAAAGCCTTGGAAAGGTGTACACCCAGTAATTCTGTTTCTCACAGTTTAACCTGAGGAAAAGATCAAACAAACAAGTGTGGAAAGATGAATGGAAATGAATATCGAACCACCGTTAATGAGAGTGAGCACCTGGAAACAGTATTTAAAAAAAAGATCAAAATATTCCAAATAGTAAATGGATTGTGTTTTTGAAGGAAAATATCACATATATCCAAAGAATGTAATACTATGAAACTAATTAAAATGATGAATTGACTATATTATTATTGTCATGGAGATGTTTATAATATAATGTTAAACAGAAAGAAGACTATAACACAATTTGTATTAATATAATATTCTTTCATTTCTGTAACATGTGTCTGTGTATGTGTGTAATGTATATGTGTAAAGTCTTAAAGACATTCTCCAAAATTCTTATTGTGGTTTTTGCTGGATGATCAGGCTAAAAGTGATTCTAATTGTTTTTCTCTTTGCTTATGTATATTTCCTATTTTTCTATGATTACATTATTTTCACAATAAAAATATTTTAATGAAACCATTTATAGATATATGTGGGCAGGATCACTATAATAGCTAAGATCTTTTTACTGTTAATACTTACAGCATGCCAGACACTTTACAAATATGATCTCATTGAATCTCCTTACAAACTTGAAGCAAATACTGTTAATATTCCCATTTTACAGATGGAGAAACAAGATACACTGATGCAGTACTACCAGAGTAAAATTCGTGATGAGGGAGAAATAAAACTTTTGTTTATTTGTTTATGCTACTGAGCTTTGGGAGTTGTTTGTTACTGCAGCACAACTTAGCCTAGGCTGACTGACGTGAATGAGGTTAAGTAAGTTGCCCCAAATCACCCAGCTGTTAAGTGGATGAGCTGGAAGTGAAACCCGGCCAGCCTTGCACCAGAATTAGCCACCTATGTATATATTCATTCTGTCTTTTGATTATGCATTTTGCTCTTAGGATTTTGAGGACCCTTGCAATAACCCTGTGGCAGCTAGGTCCAATATTTTAAACCAATCTTTTATGTCTTTACCTAAACCAGCGTGTAAAAGCAATCCTATCCTGAGCTCCAGTACTGAGCTTCAAATTTTGTCAAGTGTATTATTCAGGGTTTTCCAGAGAAACAGAACCAATAGTGTGTGTATGTGTGTATATATATATATATAGATAGATAGATAGAGAGAGAGAGAGAGAGAAAGAAAGAGAGAGAGGGATAAGAAGAGTTTTATTATAGGAATTGGCTTACATGATTATGGCGGATGAGGCAACTTACAATCCACCATCTGCAAACTGGCAACCAGGAAATCTGGTGATTTCATTCAGTCCGAGTCTGAAAGCCTGAGAATTGGGGGCCCTGGTGGCGTAAGTCCCGGTCTGAGTCTGAAAGCCCAGAATCCAGGAACACTGATGTCTGAGGGCAGGAGAAGGTGGGTGTCTCTGCTCAAGCAAAGAGAGTGAATTCACCCTTCCTCCACCACCATTTTGTTCTATTCAGACCTTCCACAGATTGGATGACATCCACCCTGGTGACAGTGATCATCTTTACTCAGTCTACTAATTCAAATGCTAATCCCTTCTGGAAACACCTTCACAGACAAACCCAGAAATGATGCCCTACCAGCTATCTGGGCATTCCTTAGCTCAGTCAGGGTGACACGCAAAATTAACCATCACAGCAAGGGACAATTTCCAAATAGCAACTGAATTTTACAAGATTCCGCACAAACCCATGAGACCTGGCACATGATTGCCTCTTTTTTGCTCTATTGGTTTTGAGATTCCATGTATTTTCTTGGACTATAAAGCCTAAGTCTGAGCCTATCTGGAGAGCTGGGAACATGTTCTTTCCATGAGGTGCACAATCAGAAGTTGGTAAAGACAAGCGGTAACTAAAGATTTGGGGCAGGAAGAAAGAGAAAGAAATTCTTAGCTTAGAATTACACATAAAATTATTCAGAATGCAAACACAGCTCATTGATAGCACCTAATGCAGCTACGGAACAAGCCCTTCCAATTGCTGAGTTCAACCAGAGTCCAATAAGGAGTTAAACACCAACACATACAATTGAACAAAAATGGGATGGCCAGTTAGATAATCTCCTGCAATTCCACATTCTTTACCAATGCGTCATTCCGGTTCCATCTTAGCCTCAGCTAGTCCCTGCCTCCTTCCATCTCTGCCCCTAATCACACACACACACACACACACACACACACACACACACTCACTATAATTTTTTGCATTTTATAGTCAATCAATGAATCTTATGTGTTTAGAATCACAGTGTTTTAAATCAAGAAGAGATATTGGGTATCACCTTAGTCAAACTCTCCCTATTTTACAAATGATGGAACTGAGGCCCAGAAATCACTGGCGACTTGGCTAGGGTCAAATTTGAGTTACTTGCTCATAGGGCTCGGATGAGACCTTAAGGTCCCATACATACTCCAGGGTTCTTCTCAGTCTATCATATTGCATTGTTAATGCAAGAACACAACGAACTGGGTTTTCTTTTGGAGTGATGAGAGAATGCTTTGGTCTAGATATGGTAGTTGCACAATAATGTGAATGTACTAAATGCCTCTGAGTTGTATACTTTAGAATAGCTAAATTTATGTTATGTGAATTTCACCTCAATGAGAAATTGTTTAAAAAAAGAATATAATGAGAATTAATTATGTGCAAGCCCATTATTAGTTATACAAGAATAAGTCCACTGGAACAGCATTAACCACTAAGGCTGATGTTATTAATTCAGTCCCCCTTATGATGGTGGTCTGCTGTACAACTCAGGGCAAATGAGGCTCTATGTGTTGGCTTTCATCTCTTCAGTTTTAAGACGGGCACTGTTGTTTCCACAGTACTGTAATTGTCAGGGAATTATATTTAAGCCATCCTTAACTCCTCCAGCCCACATCGATCTTTCTTTTCTCTGAAACTCCAGCACTTATAACCTAAACTAGATGATTTAGAACTTAATTATGTTCTATCTTGTGCTGTTCTTTAATTGTTTGATGTAGGATAATCTTGACTTACAGTAAGATGGTAAGAACTTTGAAGTTTAGAGACTCTGCCTTAAATTCATTTATTAATGCATTCATTCATGAATACTTCTAAAAAACACTTTTAACCACCTGTTATGTGCTAAGTGCTGGGGACACAAAGGGAGAGTAACATGCATCATTTGATGACAAGTTCAATGTGTGCGTAATGTCCTCAGTGCCTGGCATGGCACAGGGCACATGGTACTCCAGCATCTAGCCTTGCAGTTGACAGATTTTGTCTCACTCCAAGTTCCCTTTCCTTGGGGTCCCTATTTCAGGTCTCAGTGAGAGCATCCATTGTTCTTCTCAGTTGTTTTTTCCATGGCCCTCCTCGTCTCTGTTTCCACTGGTGCCCTCCTCATCCCTGTTTCCATTGGTGCTCCCTGGGGCATCTCTTGCCTGGGCTGGGCAGGAGGTTTCAACCAGAGCTCCCTGCCCACCCAACCCCTGGTACCCCTCTTGCCTTATCACAGCCAGAAAGATCTTTTTCAAGTGCAAATCTGAGTCCATAACTCCTCTGTTTTAAAGCTTTCCACTGGTCTCCCGGTGCTCTTAGGAGAGGCGAAGCTCAACCCTCAGCCAGGCTTACAACACCCTTTGTATCTGCACCTTGAGGAATTCTCCAGCCTCAGTTCACTCCATTTTCCCATCATCCACTGCCCAAGCGCCAGCCATGCCACACTTTCTGCAGTTCTTCTTCCTGTGCCCAGCTCTCTCTTGCCTCCCATCCTTTGCACATGTTCTTCCTTCTTCTCGCAGCCCTCTCCTCCCTCCCCTCTGCCTGCTGACTCCAGCTCGTCTTCTAGGTTTTAGCCTGGACATCACTTCTTGCTCACTGACCTCCACCCAGCAGGAGCTCTGCAGCACATCTGCGACTTTGGCTTCCAATGCCAGTATCCTGATCACATGGTGTTAGGGTGTTCTGTTTCCTCGTCTGCATCTCCTTTCATCTTCTATGCTAATTGTTCCATGAGAGCAAGGACTAGGTCAGCTTTTTTGTAGCTGTCATCTCAGAGCCTGACATATAACAGATGCCCAGGGATATCTGTTGAAGTCATTGAATTGGGTTATAATTAAAGATATGATTGCACTAAAGAAAAAAAAATGCCACTGGGATGGCTACCCATCCCTCAACAAATAGGAACCATCTTCTCCCCAGATGAATGAGTTGGAGAGATCAGCTCCTTGAGTTTCTGGACTCACACCAGAAAGGAAAAAGGACTCACGCCAGAAAGGGACACCAGAAAGTGTCCCTTTAGCATGCCAGGGACACTTGGCCCTAAATGTGACAACCTGAAGCAAACCTGGAGGTGCAGATTAAAAAGCCTGAAGACCAGTGGGAAAAAGGGCAGGCTTAGTGGGGGCAGGAGAGCTGTGTGCAAATATTTAAAGTTTGCACTGAAGAGAGTTCAGCCTGGGGCCTCCTGAACCACGGTGAGCTTTGGACACCCGGGAGGGCATCCTACAATGCTGCCTCCATTCTGGAGATCTGTATCCATTGGCTGCAAACGCTGTCACTCTCCTGGTGCCCACATCGGGGACAGGGAGCAGGGGGCTCTACAGGTTTCAACTCCAGCAACATCTGACCATCTGACTGGCATCAGGTTCCTTAGGCCAGCTGCATTCAGGTGACAGGTGACCAGCCATGTGGTGTGGTTTAGCACTACCAGCAAGCACATGTTCCAAAAATGTCCCCTCATGTCCAAAAGGTCCATCCCACACCCTTGGTGGGAGCTTCCTCCCTTCATCTCTAGGCTTGGATTGGAGTGAAAATGCTGATTTCCTCCTGGACAGTTGCCTGGCTGGGAGCAAATGAGAAATCCAAGATCAACTCCAGGAGGGTGTGGTGGTCGCCACGGGAAGAGGCTGGGAGGCTTTGCTGGGGCCAGGGAGGAGCGAGGAGAGGACAGAACACAGATTAGGATGGGGGTACTTAAGGAACAAGGTCAAAGTCCTCTGTTTCTCTGTGAGGTCCGGTCCTGACCACTCAGAGGTGCCTCTATTGAACTCGGTGACATTTGGTCCAGGTTCCTTCCTGTCCTCAGGTAATTATGGAACACCACTCCCCACCCTGCCCAATTCCCTCTCAGGTTTAGTATATTATCGACTGCCATACACCAAGGTGGAGGATTTTCCCATGGGGGATAAGTAGGTGACCCCTGCTTTAAGGCATGATATAATAAAATTCTGAAGTGGGAGCAAAAGAGACAGGCTCAGAGCGTGGCCACCCCTCACAGTACAGCCCCTGGGGCCAAAGAACAAGGTCACAGGACCCACTCCCGGCAGGAAGAAGGTTGATTTTCTTCCTGATGAGAAGCTGTACTTTGCCCAGGTCAGAGGAAAGCCCGACAGACATTCCCTCGGTGCCAACTGGTCCTTGCTAGGAGGAAGATGAGTCATTGTTCATTTCGATCCAGATCGGAGGCAGAGCTGGCTGAATCCCAGCCCCTCCCAGCCCCCGGAAGGAGCCCTGCACACATCCTACCCATCTGACTCCTGACACCTGGGTGCATGTTTTAAGTCAGGCTTGCTCAAGCTGTTCTTTCCTACTCCAAATTATTTCCGCCTCCTGTTTCTCTGTTTTCAGGCTCAGAATCAGGGATTTGTCACCAAGGGACTGTCAGCAGAGAGTGTGGCCTCAGCGAATAGCTAGTGGATGTACTTAGGGATGTCCCCACCCCTCAGCAGTGAGATAAAGAGCAGCCCTAAGCCTTCTCCTGCTGCTTCCCCACCTCCCTGACTAGTAAATTGCTCAGACAGGCGATCAATGGGCGGAGAGAAATTTTATCTCTCTTCCTCCCTCCGTGGGGTGTCTTTGCTGCCGCACCCTCCCCGCTGTAAAGTGACCCAGGAACTGGCTCTGGTGGGTGGTGGGTATGAGAGAAGGAATTCTCAGCAGGGGCCAGAATGAGTTTCCTTTCACCTTTGCCAGCGTGGTACTGAGCAACATCACGATATGTCATTTTACATCACGGCGTGTCAGAAATCAATAGGCCACCTGGGCGGCGGGCAGGTGGGGGCACCCACGGAAACAGAGACTACGCCTTGGCAACTGGAGGTGGGGGGATTGAAAGCTCCACTCGGCTCTGCCGGGGGCCAGGCCTCTTTGCTTTAAATCTCCCTTATCACAGCCCGGCAACACAGGAAGAAATGCTTATCTGCTTACTGTTTGCCTCCCCCACCAAGCGGTAAACTGAGACCAAATGAATGAATGAGATAGCAGTGAGGAGAGATGTAGGGTATGAGATCCAGTTGTTTCATGTTGTACAACACAGAAATAATTGTTTTTAATTTAAATATACTTGTAAGGCGCCTGAAATGCTTACCATAAAGAATAAAGTGATATCTACACAAAACATAAACCAAGTCCATTAATAATTCAGTCTGTCTTGAGATGATTTGTCTGTGCATCAGAAATTTGGATTAACTGCCTTTGTGCCCAAACTGACTGAAATGGCTTTGTATTTTGATCTCATATAGATGCTCCTTCTGAGTGAAGTAGATACGTCTTGGTTAGGACTGTTTATTCTCATAGAAAAACTCCTGATCTCACTTGTTTAGAGAAAAACCAGTGGAGTCAGCACCTCCCTCCTCCGGAAAAGTCCTGCCACAGCAGAGATCTGGGAATGCCAGGCGGGCAGGTATAAGGTCTGGTGCTGACTCTGATTGGCTCAGACCCCGCACACACGCTCCAGCTAGCGACTGCACAAGCCCCCAGCACACAGGTGGTCTCCAAGACAGTGTGAGACTCAAACCCCAGCCCTTCCAGGGCCCTGTGCATTCACCACGCCATCTGCTCTTTCTTTCCGGGCTGACCCAAGGCTTGGAGCTCAGGCCTTGTTCCCACGAATCATGTTCAGAAGTAGACACATCACTTTTTTTGTGATGGTTCAGCTTTTTGCCAGAACATTTTAGCAGATTCCTGGTTCTCCTTATCTGCTATATTCCTGCTTAAGAAAGGAACATCAAAGCTGCCACGTGGCCACTGAGGAAGTAAGAGCCCTCGTGGACTCTTTTGTTCCTATCTGATCTGTGGCCTTGACCTCCTGCCATACCCTTCCACCCTCAGCTCTCCCAGAGATGAGCAATGGCAGGGCTCTAGCACAGGTGGCCAAGCACCCACAGGGGGTCACCTGGATGAAACCCAAAGGATCCACTTGCTCCTCATGGCCCGCCATGGAGCCCACACTCTCATCATTTTGAGATTCATCCCTCCATCACTAGTAGGGTCCTGGGTCTCTAGCATGGCTCTGTCATATCTTCCAGGCACCAGCTCAGCCAGCTGCCTTCCAAAGGGACAGCCCACTGAGGAGGAAGTTTAGGAAGAATAGGGTCATAACAAACAGGCTAGCCAGGAAGACCAGACCTGTAGGGGGCCCCTGGGAAAAAAGACAACAGATACTGCAAGGAAGAATGGAAGAGTAACCACAAGAGTGCCTTCCTCCTTCAGAGAGGGCCACAGCACACCTGGGAACAGGCCACGTGACCCCCAGAAGCTGACACTCCCTGGATCGGTTGGAGGATTTCAAGTTCAAGGGATTATTCATTATACAAACAACCAAGCAGCCTCTGCTGGCTGGACCATCTACCTCCCTTCCACCTCCCATCAGGGTACTGTTTCCAAGCGCACCCCAGGATGACACAGACACAACTTTTAAATGCCACGTGTTACATCCCCTTCCTGTGCAGCTCAAGTTCCCCTTAGCTTCTTTGCCCTGAGATTTATTATTCTACGGCGATTGCGTTGAATCGCATTCGAAATCAATTAGCACAGGTACTCAAAGATGAATGCTTAGGCTCTGAAGAAAGGTGATGAAAACATACCATTTAAATAGAAATCAATTTTCTTTTCATGTATTTCTTCCTTGCTGCTGCCCAAAATTAATAGTTTTTAGATATTTTTGTGTAAAGGGGAGACTTCTTTCACATAAACCACTTCCACACTGTCTCCTCTTGCCTCTTTGGCTTGCGTTGTAGGGCTTAATCCCTAGCTTGTAATATTACCACATAACTGTCTCCATGGCGATATTTTATGCCATGGTCATTAGAATAAGCTCAGCAGCACCAGAAGCCTGGGGCAAATGTCTTTGGACTTCTTGCGTTTTGTCAACAGCAATTAGATGGTTTGGGAGATAGCCACTTGGCTGTTGATATAGCCAAGGCAATATCAGTGCCTTGGTCTTCATCATAAACTCTGAGTGGGACAATTAGATTTTCAATGAAGGGAGACTGCCCCAGAAAGTAAGCAAAGGAAATGTCACGCAGGGGAATCAGAACCTTTTCAAATGTGGGTATCAGAGATGCTACAAAAGGAGAAAGAGAAATAAAGAGAAAAGGGGCCCTGGAGTCAGAGGTGGAGAAGTAGTTAAGTTGCAGATCAGTTGGCTCAGGAAGCCATCTCCAATTCCTCCTTGCTCCTTTCCTACTTCTCGCCTCCCCAGGAGCTGGGGTACTTATTACATTCCAAGCACGCTCCTAAGTATTTTATATATTTGGCCCCTCTTAAACTTCTCACCAACCAGGTAAGGAAGGTGCTGTGATCACACCCATTTTACAGATGAGGAAATCAAGGCTCAGAGAAGTGAAGTTACTTTGTTCAAGGTTGTGATGGTTATTTCTATGTGTCAACTTGACTGGGCCATGGGGTGCCCAGATATTTGGTTAAACGTTATTCTGGATGTTACTGGATGAGAGAAACATTTGAATTTGCATAGCGAGTAAATCAGATTGCCCTCCCCATGGGAGTAGTCCTCGTCCAACCCACTGAAGTTCTAAAGAGAACAAAAGGCTGAGCAAGAGAGATTCATTCTTTGTCTGAAGGTCTCTGAGCACAGACATCAGTCTTCTGCTGAATTCAGATTCTGACCGGAACTTACAGCATCAGCCCTCCTGGTTCTCAGGTCTTTGGACTAAAGATCTTGGGACTTCTCAGCCGCCATAATTGTGGGAGCTGATTTCTTATAATAAATATACACAGTGGTTCTATTTCTGTGGAGAATCCTGACTAATACAAAAATCATACAATTTGAACCCAGAAAATATGATTCTGGATGCATTCTTAAAACTGTCTGCTTTCTGCTTTTTGTTGAAGGCACAGACTGTAGAATTTCTGTAGAGTTCTAAGGGGATTAGGACATTTCCAGGTCACCTCTAAGAAGCCCTAGGTCCTGAAAGCTGCTTGGAAAACACCTCAGAGTGCACAGAATTCCAGGGGAGGATTTGTGCACGCAAAGTGTCAGGGCAGGGAGAAGACGACTGTGTGGAGAGGACTGTAAGAGCGGAGGCCAGAGGACACTTGCAGTTGGCCTCTGCTGCCCACACACAAGTCTGACACAGCCCCCGCCCCTTTCAGCTGCACAGAGAAAATATTGGACTTTAAAGCAGAGGCCTTGCCTTCTCGGGGGAGTATCTGGACCCCCAGACAGGTGCATTGGGTCTCCCTGGGAGTGTCAACAGCACTGTCCCACCCCGTGGTCACCTTTCAAGACCTGAGATGCGGCTCATATTTGCTTCCAGCTCTTTGCCTTTAGTTGTAGACAAATTGTGAGCTGGCTGAGGAGAGATAGCTGCCTGACCGGAGCGCTCAATCTCTGGATCCTGGGGAGTTATCTGACCAACATCCACTCGATTAAACTCCCCCAAGGCTGGGAGGCTGGATAAACCCCATCACGTTCCCTTGCTATTTCAGCATCCACGGTGGGGAGGAGTCCATTACAAGGCAGATCTGAATGTTCACTGTTTGCTGAGCTTCAATTCATATATTTTCTTTTGAAAAAGGGAAGAAGCATGTTAAAGTTTGGCTTTTTTCAAGTGTTTTCGACATCTTTTTATGCTAGATTTTTATACAGAGCTTTAAACCGTGTTCCTTTTGTTGTGCTTTCAGGAACACACAGTTCTCTCCTGCCAGCTCTTCTCAAAGCATAATGAATGGAGCATTTCTGTAATTTCGCTGCAAAATGTAAATATTATTCAGACCAGATATTGTATCATTCCAGATACATCTGGCACTCCTTTTCTCTCCTCATCCTCCCTCATTAAAGCATGTCATAAGATGAAGGGGTTGGCAGCAGTGGGAAGAAAAACATCCCGGTACCCAAAGGCAGCCTCTCGTCATTAAAATGT
Organism: Propithecus coquereli; assembly: GCF_000956105.1. Taxonomy (NCBI): domain Eukaryota; kingdom Metazoa; phylum Chordata; class Mammalia; order Primates; family Indriidae; genus Propithecus; species Propithecus coquereli. The sequence continues at coordinate 6,390,650 of NW_012149396.1, read as the reverse complement.
GTCAGCAGCCTCCCAAGGAGAGCCCAGGGAGGCATTACCTGCGGCGCTAGGGCTGTGAAATCATGCTGCAGAGGAACTCAAGGCTTTACCCATCTCTGGGTGGTTAAGATGGGGTCAACTCACAGGGCTCACTTACTCTTAACTTCTGGTGAAACTGACCGGTGTATTTGGATCTGAAGGAACACCGAGACACCTGTACTTGACAAGGCTGAGCCAATCCTGGATCCCACCAGCACACAACAGGGGTCCCACTAAAATGCTCTAGAGCTCTTCTGTCACTTTCTGGGTAGGCACAACCTAAAATCTAAGATCAGGGCAGACCCCGTATGGCTAAAATTAAAAAGACCTACAATACCAAGTGTTGGCAATGATGTAGAGCAAATGGACCACTCCTATATTAATAGTGGGAATGGAAAATGGTACAGCCACTTTGGAAAACATTTTGGCAATTTTCTATAAAGTTAAATACCATGCAACCACACAAACAATTCTACTCTTAGTATTTGCTCAAGAGAAATGAAAATACATGTTCACACATAGACTTGTACGTGAGATGTCACAGAATTTTTATTCATAACAGCTCCAAACTGGGAGCAGCCCAGACATCCTTGAATAGGTGAACGTGTAAGCACACTGTGGTATATTCACTCAATGAAATATTCTTCAGCATTATAAAGGAACAGACTACTGATACATGCTGATGGATGCATTTCAAAACATTATGCCGAATGAAAAAAACCAGACACAGACGGTAATTACATTTATTAAACGCTAGAAAAGACAAATCTAATCTATAGTGACAGAAAGTGAATCAGTGGTTAGCTGGGGCTGGAGTAGAGGGACGTGGCAATTGGCCAGGAAAGGGTGTAGAAGACCTTTTGGGGGCTGATGGAAATGTCCTCTATCTTGATTGTGGGGGCGATGGCATGGGTATATAAATTTGTCAGAATTCATCAAAATGTACACTTAAATGGATTTTACTATGTATAAGTTATATCTTAATAAAGTTTATTTTAAAAATAGAGTCTGGGTCTCATGGTCCTGGGACCTGAATCACAGAATCACGGATGGAAAGAGACCCTTAAAGCTCCCTTGGTTCCTGTTTCTCATTTAACAGAGACCTCGGACCAGAGGGCTTGAGGCTTGCCCATCCTCATTGGGCTTCCTAACTCACAATACAGTCCTTTTTCCAATAGTTCCCTCTGAATACTCAGTCAGGAAGTAGAAATTAGATACCCTAAAATGCCGGCATGTGCCGGAAGGGAAGAAGAACTTGACAGCATGAAGCTCAGCATGGAGACTTGAGTATGGGACTCTCTGCCTAACTGGAGTCACCTCTAGGTCTTCTCTTCCCATCCTCACCCCGATCTCTCTTTCCACCACCCAAATCTTCCACATCCTCAAGACCCACCTTTTAGGTAAAGCTTCCTGGGATTACCCCAATAACTGCTCTGCTTTCTAAAACCCTTCAGTAGATACACATATGACAAGCAGCTGCAGCAAAATATCTTGAGTTGCTATTTAATTCTTTCATTACTATTTTAACTTTTATGTTGCTGTGTCCTGTCTCCCCAACTTCACTGAAAGTTTCTGCAGAGCCATGCCTGTATATGGTGAATGATGGCATATTCCCCACATCGGACACACAGTAGGTCCAAAGAACACTTCTTGAGTAAATGAAGTATTTTTTGAGGACAACATCCACACCCATTGATTCTGGATGCTGAGGAAGATACAGGAGAAGAGGGATATCTAATCCTTGGAGCTCAGGTACCAACTATCTAGAAGCAGGGTCTCAAAGGGAGAGGCAATGTTCAGCCATTGGGAGTGGTCCTCAACCTTGACTGCTGCACATAGAAATCACATGGGAAGTTCTAAAAAATACTGATACCTGGATTCACTTGCAGTTATTCCAATCTAATTGATCTGGAGAGCAGCCTGGGCATTCAGAGATTTTTACATTTCCCTAGATGATTTGAATATATAGCCAAGGTGCAGAACCAATGAAATAGAAGCTGTAATCTGCCTTCTACACCCCGCTCATTAGCAAAAATGAGACTGGGTCAGAGCCTTCATCTACTGGGAGCTGTGGTACCAGAAGGGGAGTCATCTTTGCCTCCCCAAGTTTCAAAAGAAAATTCATGACATCCTCCCCCAGCACACTTGCCCTACCAGCTGCTCTACTGGCATTTCCAAGAGAATATCCAGGACTCCAGAATGTTCTTAAAGGCTTTGGCAGACATTGGCGGACCGGATTAGAATGAGACAAGAACTCTTTCCTCTGGCAACAAGGAAAACAGCCGACATTCACAGCCTTGGGAGGCTCCTCCTTTAAGAGAAGCGTGGCACACAGTGCTTGTCTCGGAGCTTGTGCCCTTGAGGGGGATGTTCCAGGTGATTTAAACCCTGTTGCTTCCATGGTATACAGCAGTAACCATTTAGCCCTTATGGAAGGGTCTGGAAATCCAGCCAAAGTTGCATTCATCACACCAATACCTATAGAAGGAATCAAGGATTGGTAGAATTGTCTTTTAGGACTTTGGGCTTCTGAACCTAGATGTCTTTTTTTGTAACCTGGATGTTCTAGCATTCTTCATCCTAGTTGGTTCAACACCCCAAGGCTGGGTTCCCCAAAGTTCCCCAAATGGGTGGCATTACAGTCACCTGGGAGAGTTACTAAAAACATAAATTTTTGAGCCTCACCTCAAATCCTCTGGACCAGAGACACTCTGGGTGTGGTGCCCCAGAATCCACATTTTAAATAAACTCCCGAGGTGATTCTTCTGCCTCCTTAAGTGGGATGACAACTGGTACAATGATCACTGTGCTTGGAGTCACAGGCCCAAACGTGCGTTCCTGACGACCACTCACTGGCAGCATGGCGGCAGGGAAGCCAATCGGTCTATCTGAACCACCATGAAAAGGGCTAATTGTGTTGTGAGGGTTAAAAGAAATACCTGTGAAAATGTTCCGTGCAGTGGGCCCTGCATACAGTTTAGATGAATCTAAAGATGGTCCTCTGCTTGATTTGTTTATTCTTAACCTTTTATTATGTAAAATTTCATATATATACAAACGTAGAGATTATAGCATGTACCATGCGCCCCGACCAAGTTTCAGTAGTGATCAATGCATGGCCAATCCTGTCTCACCTGTACTCCCTGCCTACCTACTCCCTGAATTGTTTTAAAGTAAACCCTAGACATCTTATTCTTTTATCCATAAATTTTGCAGTGGGCAGCTTTAAAGGATAAGGATTCATTCAAAAATAAGCATTATCACATCTAAAATATTGATGATATTTCCTTAGGATCATAAAACATCCATTCAGTGTTTAAATTTCTCTGATTATCTCACACACACACACACACACACACACACACACACACACACATACACTACAGTTTGTATTGGTTGATATAGCTCGTATCTTCTTAATTTAAATATCCTCTCTCCACCTCTTTTGTTTTCACAGTTGTAGTTGTTATAGGGAAAACTGTCTTGTATAGCAGCAGTTCTCAAAGTGTGGTTTCAATAACATGGAAACTTGTTAGAAATGCAAAATCTCAGGCCCCACCCCAAACCTAGTGAATCAGAATTGTCCAGCCCCACAAAGCCTTCCAGGTGATTTTCATGTAGCTACAGTTTAAAACATGCTGTGACTTCATCCTAAAGGTGTCCCTTACCATGGTCTGCTCTTCTTGATAGTTAATGTTAATCAGTAGTTAGATTTAAAGGTTTGATCAAATTTGGGCTAATTTTTTTTTTTTGCAAGACTACTCCATAGGTGGAGTTGTTCACCTGCTTTAGATCACATTTGTATTCCTATCTTATCTCCCAATACAGTGCTTTGAAAATAGATCAGTCAATATTTTCAGATTAAAGAGCAAATTTCTTACCAAACATCATTCCCTATTTTTTCATTTTTAGTACAATACTAAATACTTCCTAAATTGTTCTACTTTGAAATGAAATCTTCATCTGAAGCAAACATGAGTCAATGACTTTGGGAAATTGGAACATTAGTCCCGTTAACTTTCTATCACCTTCTAAGGGATTCATGCTCACCTGCTGGGGCCACGTCTATGGGAGCATTGGTGACCTTCATGGCGTGATTTATGATGAACTTGGAAAAGACCCTCACCCAAAAGCTCAACTGGCCCACCATAGTGCAGGAAACTACTAGCTGAGATTCATTCCTTTGGATTTAAGGCATCATTTCATCAGTTAATTAAATTTAAAGTACAAAATGTTCCTGAGTGCAACAGACTTATCCACTCTCAGTCACTAGTGTCTCACAGCTATAGTGTTAGTTCCCCAGAGCTGCTGTACAAATTACTACCAACTTGGTGGCTTAGAACAACAGAAGCTTATTCCCTCACAATTCTAGAAGCTACAAGTCCAAAGTCAAGGTGTTAGGGGGCTATACTCCCTCTGAAAGCTCCAGGAAAGAATCCTTCCTTGCCTCGTGTAGCTTCCGGGGGTTGCCGGCATTCCTTGGCTTGTGGCGGCATCACTCCACTCTGTGCCTACCTCTGTCTTCACATGGTCTTCTTCTCCACATCTGTCTCTCTCTGTCCTCTCCCCTTCTTTACTTCTTAATTTTATTGCAAGATTTCTAGCCCCTTCTAATAAGGCCACAGTCATTGGATACAGGTCTCACCCTAAATCTAGGATAATCTCATCTTGAGATCTTTAACTGATTACATCTACGAAGACTTTATCTCCAAATAAGTTCACAAATAAGTTCTGAGGTTCTGGGTAAACATGAAATTTTGGAGAGCGTTGTTTAACCCACTACACTGGCAATATACTTTTTGGTCTGGGGCACAGTTAACTGCCCAGCTGAAGCCCCATGACAGGCAGTTTGCTGAACACAAGGGTCCCAGTGGACCAAAGGGATGGGGCAACCCCCAAAGGGGACAGGGATCCACAAAGGAAGGCCAGAAGCTCCTCCCGAGACGACCCACACTGGATTCACCATCCGGCCGAGGGCCTGTCTATGCCCGTGACAAGGTGTATCCTTTCTCCCACTTCACTAATCCTGAGTGAAGATACGGTTTTTGCACAAACTCTATCTCATCTCCTATAGAAATGTTCTAAAGCTTTCTGGACAGCTAATGCACAACCAAATGCCTGATAAGTCCTGGGGTATCACTTGAATCTTGTTCTTAATTTAATAATAGCCAGTGGTGCTCATTTTTCAACATCTTAAAATCATATCCAATGAAACTGACTCCTTTCTTTTTCCCCCCACTTCCTTCATAATCAATGGTGGGGGAAAAGGGAAAGCAAAATGCCTGCCGTTTGAGAATGCACAGGTCTTTGTTCTCTTCAGCCCAAGCAGCTGTAGCCCCAGAAATATCAGAGAGCTAAACTTCCTAGATTGGTGAAGAATCTTGGATATTGATGACTTCACTCCCAACTTCTCTGGTCTACTTTTGTTTCTTCTAATACCATCCTTAGCTTATTTCCTTTGTCGCATCTGTTGAGTGCTATTGTGTATATGTTGCTGTGTGTAGTGACACAAAGATGGACACAGCCAGTGTCAGTCCACTGGGCTCTCACAGTCCAGCAGGAGAGATGAACCAGGTACACAGCCATGCACTTACAAACCCAAATAGTTACAGTTTGGAAACTGTAACGTCTAAACTACGTCTGCCTTGATGTATTTGGACCATGGTGTCCCTCTCTGACCCCCAGGGTTCCCTCTGCCCTGGAGGCAGGGATGAAATAGAAAGAGGTAGGGATGCTTTTTCACCTCTTCACATCCCTGAGAGAAGGATCTGGACACTGGCAATAATGGCTAATATTTACTGAAGTTTGCTACATGCCACGCACTTTCTAAGCATGTCAGGTGCTCTACTCATTCATCTTCATCTCCAGTTTCCAAGAAAGGAAACTGAGGCACAAAGAGAGAAGTAACTTGCCATAACCTCCAAATTCACACTAGAAAGTGAACCCAGGCAGTCTGACCCACCAACCATTTCCTCTGAGAATTCAGGAATTTGGCCATTTGCTCTGGAGCTGTCTCATTCTGCCAATCCCTTGAGAGAAGAGAACTCACCCTTTGTAAGTGAAAACAAGCTTGCCTGAGGTCCAGAGTGAGCCCTTCCAAAATGGGGAGGAAGCCCCGAAGGTCTTAGCTCGGGCATCTTCAGGAGGACAGATGCTTAGGGGCCGAGTTGGGGCCACCCATGGGCACACAGGGGCTTCCTATTCCTAGGCATTGTCCCATTCAGCCCCCACTCTCACACCCCAGCGGTGCCCCAAGGTCAAGAAGAGAAGGGAGAGTGGAGGACAAGTCCTAGGGCTGATGTCCACTTGGGCGTGGATATGCAGGTGCCAGCAAAGCAGGGGAAGAAAGGCGGGAGCAGAGAGGGAAGAGGTTCAGACAGGCAGGGGTATCAAGGTCCAATATTCAAGAGAGGGCGAGAAAGGTAAGACTGAGACATGGGCCCCGGCCCTGGGGTACTCGGGGCTGTCGAGAGGGCTGCCCAGTCAAAGCAGGTGGGCGAGAGTCGGACCATGGGCCTGGGGTAGGGGGAGTGTGGTGAGCAGTGGCAGAGAAAATCCTAAGGATTCTCTGAGGATCCTTTAGGAACAGGAAATACCTGGAATGCACAACAACAGGACAATAGGGCAACAGGGCAAGGCACCCCCACAGGGTGGCCTGTTTTGCAGCCGTGAAAAATTACACCTTTGGAAGATATTTACCAACATGAAAAATGTCCCCATAAAATAATATAGGAAAAAGTAGAATAGAAAACTATATGACACGACTCCAATTTCCTTGAAAATGTGTGCCTATTTGCACTGGCAGGAAATAGGCTGAAATACATGTGGTTTTTAAAAATTATTTGCTCTATGTTCCAAATTTTCTAAAACAAACATGCGTTACTTTTACAATGATTAAAAGGCGTGCAGATGGCTGATAGCGTTGGCTAAGCTATAAGTATTACTGTGCTTTTTATTCTGTTATTTGACTCTCAGAGAACTGGGAGGAAATGTCTTCCCACTGAGGTTGGGTCCAACGAGCCATGGAACACTGTGGGCTGATCATGCATCGTGTCCCTGCACCCAGGCTAGGCTTGGGGGGACATGGGGAAATGCAAAGTGGCTTTAAAGTCTCTGAGACAGGAGGAAGCACACAAGAGAAAACAGCCATGGTGACGTGGCTTTTGCCTTTTCAGAGCAGGGGTCTGTCTGTGAAGGCTGGAGTTACTGGAGCAGTGAGACTTTGTCTAGACCTTGGAGAGTGAGAAGCTTTCAGTGTGGGGGTCTATGTCTTCGGGCTGGAGCCATTGTTTGTGGGCTTGAGGAGGGGACGCCAGAGGTGTGCTGGGTTCCAGAACCGAGAGGCTGACTCCAGCCAGCTAGTACTGGGGAGCGCTGGAATCCCCACTGCTCAATCTCTGTGCCTTGTCGTTCGCACAGGCCACAGTTTCAGGGGCAATGTCCCGCCAGGGCACTCAAAGCAGGGGCCTGGGAGGGTGGGCTCCCCGACTGGCTTCAGACCTTCCCTCCACTTCGGGGACTCACTAACTCTGGAGGAGGAACAGTGCTCGGGAGATGGTGAGAGGAGGAGGAAGAGGGCAGAGCTTAAACGGTGTGGGAGCTCTGGGGATGGGGGGGGCATCTGCTGCCAGACAGCCCGTCAGCTGCAATTAACTAGCTCGTTGTCTACAGTCCTCTCTGACGTTCAGTCTCTGACTTACGTGTTTCCTGCAACAGAAACCACTTTTCCTCCTTGCCCTTCTCGCCACGTCCTCCCTGCTCCTACCTGATGCGGAACTGGGGCTCCCACAGAGACCGCTCTGGGCTGCGGGGAGCAGGGCGCTGGCAGAGGGGCCGTGCCCTGATCCTATTAGCGTCTCTGCTTAGCACCATCGGGGAGAGGGCCTTTGGATTGAGAAGGCCGGGCTACGTCTCTCCACGTGTCATCCACGGAGCATCTACCCCGCGCCCGGCGCTGCCAGGTGCTCTGACAAGGATGCAGTGAGCCAGAGACCAAACTGTCTTCAGGGGGCCGGTGCTCCCGAGCGGTACGCGCAGCGCAGCAGAGCCTGCTCAGTGCTTTAGAGAAAACCGAAGCAGGGAAAGAGAACGGGGGATGTGAGTGGGGGGAATGGCTCTTCAGCTCCTGAACTTTTCTCCCTGAGCAGCCCCAGTGTCTTCAGACAGATGCTTTTAGTGCAAAACATCGCGGGACATGAGACCTGCCACCATGGGCAGCAGCTCTCCGCTTGCCTCCGCCCTTGGGAGGACTCTCCCGGGGTAACCCTGGTCCCGGCGGGGGAGGCGCTGTGCACGCACGCGCTGCCCACCGAGACACGCAGCTGTTACTATTTGCTGAGGACTTCGGAGAAGCCAAAGCCAACAAGCTCCCCAAGGATCGGGGCCACGGTCTTTTCTCTGCAGTCAGGAGGTCAACACCACGACCTCTACCCGCCCTGCCCACCTGGCACTGCACCGACTAAGCAGCTAGGAGCGTGGTCATGAGACAAGTCCTCGTTTTGCATCTGTCCCCTTCACTTCTCTACGCTTTTCCCCAGAACTAATCTGCATGGTCGGAAGGTGCGGGCTGCAATTTGAGGGAAGCGGGACAGAGACCTGTCTGACCAAAAGGACATCCGATGCAGTCCGGCCCAGGCAGAACCGGTGCTGCGTCCTGCACACAGGGAATCGGGGGCCCAGGGGATAGGAGCACCAAGGAAACCAAACAGAGACACGGAGGCGATCCAGAGATTGGTAAGAGCAGGAAGCCACTGCCATCCTCTGGCTGGAGGGGCCCTGGGAGGAGACGTGTCACCAGAACCCTGAAGCCAGGCTCTCTAGAAAGGGATAGAGCCACTGGCTGCAGCTGCTTAGTGACACTGGGTCACCCAGCGGGTGACCATCACTGCCGGGACTGCAGGGACGGGAGGGGAGGCCTGCCCAGCCCTACTCCTTCCTCCCCCTCTGAACTCCAGCCATGTCTCTCTGGTGGTTACTTTCTTGTGTCAGCTTGGCTAGGCTGTAGTACCCGGTTACATAATCAAACACTAATCCAGGTGTCGTTGGGAAGATATTTTGTAGATGTGACTAACATCTGCAGTCGATTGACGTGAGTAAATAGTTTACCCTGGGTAGTGTGGGTGGGCCTCATCTAATCAGTCGAAGGCCTTAAGAGCAAAAACGGCTTTCTCAGAGAAAAAGCAATTCCGCTTCAAAACTGTAGCCCCAGCTCCTGCCTGAGTTTACGGCCTTGCCAGCCTGCCTCACGAGTTTTACACTTGCCAACCCCCACAATCACGTGAACCAATTTCTTGAAATAAAGTGTTCTGTCTCTCTCTCTCCGCCCCCCTCTGTCTGTCTCTTACTGGTTCTGTTTCTGCAGAGCACTCTGGCTCACACAGCCTCCAGGGGCCAAAACTGCCCCAAAGCTGCTGGACAAAGAAGCCGGAGAAGTGGAGCTCCTCTCAATTCCATGCAGAACACAGGAGGACTGGGAAAGGAATCTGCCCCTCACCGTCTCTGCCTGGAAGGACGTTCTGTTCGGTATTTCGCTGGATGTTCCTTTCTCCTGCAGTTGCCGGGGGGCTTGCAAGGCAGGAGTAGCTCGCATTTCCTAGCACTTACCATGCCCCGGGCCCTGTGCACTGTACATGTATTATCTCATTTAATCCCCTTGCCTACCCAGGGAGGTGGATGCTGTTATTATCTCTATTATGCAGAGGAAGGAAGTGAGAGGTGACAGCCCTGAGAGGTTAAGGAACACACCCAAGGCCACACAGCCAGTCAGTGATGCAGCCAGGACCCGAGTCCAAGCCTTTGGCTTCTCCCTTTCAGACATGAAAGGAGTGTAGGTAAAAGATCACCCAGCTGGTAATCTGACAGTCCTGCGTTTGCATCCAGGGTCTGCTAGTTACGGCCTTTGTAACGGATTTTGCTCATATTGCATTTACTCATCTACAAAATGGGGCCATTTGGCAGAGGCGAGAGGGTGTGAAAGAGGCCACAGAGATCAAAGTCACCCACCGAGCGCAGCACAGTCCCAAACATTCTGTTCCTCACTCACCTTTCCGCGCTTTTTTCTCCCTCTCGGAAGTGCTGCTGTGCATCTTTCTGTTTTCACCTTGCCACACACTCCTCCTGTTCTCTCTCGCCCAGGTTACGCCAACGGACTCTGCCCGGCCTGATACTCGAACTTGGTGGCGGGTGGTATCTGGGATATGTCACCATCAACCCGTGCAAGGTGGGAGGAAACAGTGCAGGCTTTGTTGTGTCTGGTGCCCGAGCAGTAAACAATGCAGACCAGGGGCTTCCTGCAGCAGGACCACGGCATTTTTCAGAAGCACTGAATTTACTTCCAGCAGATTGTCACTGACTCCTTTCATTGAAAAAAGGGTTTGTCTTTCTCTCCTCCCAGCCCTGGAAACCTGTGTTCACCGTTAGCGGCTTTCGTGCACACAGTGCGTGGGTCATGCAATAAAAACCTAGTCTTTTGGGTTCTTTTCTCTAAGTATTGATCACTGTTCAGAATTTTCTATTCCAGCTTTTACCTGTTATGATGTATTTTTTAAAAAAGGAGGCACATCGTTCCTCCTCAAGCTTCTCTTCCTTTCCTTTGCTGTTTTTCATTTTTACCTACCTACTAAGAAGGGAAAAATCGTCATCAGGTGCTAGAATATTAGAGGAATAATCTAGGTTTGTATTTCTCAAACTGGAAGATACACACCTGAGGGTGGGGTCTGTGGCCCTGTGTCGGAGGGTGATTGTTAAAATACAAATTAAACATGGAACATCTTTCTGGAGCATCAGATCATCCAAACATTTAGCAGAGAATATTTTTATATTAAAACAAACCAAGATTTATTATGGAGTTGATTGCAAATTCACATGAATTTTTAGGTTAAAAACTGAGACTCCTAATTCAAAGACTTCAGGTAGAGGGAAGGCAGGGTGAGGCTGGACTGCAAGTCAGGAGTTGACTTTTCCAGCTCCCTGAATGCTTGTGACCTGTTTATAATCCCAGGCTGGAGATTGAGGGTTTCTTTTTTTGAGAAAGGCCCAGAGAAAAGACAATGTTTAATATGGTTTGGGGAACCCACCCCCAAATAAAAAGGCAGGATTCCCACCTCATCTGTTCTTTCTGCCACACTGTTAGAGATGAATGAACAGGCCACGGTCTCCAGAGTCCTGAATATGGTGGGCTGCCCCTCAACTCCATTGCTGCCTGCTTGAAGTCTGCTTTCCTGTACTCTAAAATCCCTAAAGCTGGCCAGGTACGGTGGCTCACGCCTGTAATCCTAGCACTCTGGGAGGCTGAGGTGGGAGGATCACTTGAGCTCAGGAGTTTGAGACCAACCTGAGCAAGAGCAAGACCCCAGCTCTACTAAAAACAGAAAAAATTAGCCAGACGTGGTGGCGTGAGCCTGTAGTCCCAGGTACTCGGGAGGCTGAGGCAGGAGGATCACTTGAGCCTAGGAGTCTGAGGTTGCTGTGATCTAGGGTGATGCCACGGCACTCTTGCCCAGGCAACAGAGTGAGACTCTGTCTCAAAAAAATAAATTAATTAATTAATTAAATTAAATTAAACCCCAAAAGCTAAAACCTACATTTCCCAGACTCCCTGGCAGCTAGGGTATGAGAAAAGAATTTGGTTACACCCATAAGAGGCGTTTGACAATTTTGCAAGGTGGGAGGGAGGTAGAGGCCATCTTCCTGCTGCTTGGGGCTAGCTTTCTGCTGGCACGCGAGGTGATGAAGGTTTCCTACGACAGTCTTCCCAGCCCAGTCTCCAGCTTCGTGGGAGGCAGCAGCAAGCTGTGGTAGCTTCCTTCTTCTTGGATTGCATCTCTGGCAAGTGTTCTTGAATTCAGTCCTTCCGGTGGCAGCCTCCCCCTCCCTGCCTCTCTGCATGAGGCCAAGGGAGGAGCTCCGTTCACAGGAAGTTCTCTGAAGTTGTTGGGAGCCCAGCATAAAATCCCAGAGCCCAGTTTTTCAGCCTTTCCACTGATTTTGAAAGCACTCAATTACCTATATTAAATCCCTTTTTCTTTAATATCTAGAGTGATTTCTGTTTCAGGGCCTGCTTCTAAACCCTGACCAATATGGTATTAGGTGGCTTGTGGCAAAGACTGCTAGCTTTTTACTAATGTCTATTTTCTTTAATTCTAAAATTCCTGTGTTTTAGCTGAAAATATGGCCATCTAACATGAGACTATTTCCTACCCTCTCTGGCAGCCAGGTGTGGCTATGTGACTCTGGCCAATAGGGTGCCATCAAAGTGATGTGTGCCATTTCTGGGTCATGCCCTTAAAGGCAGGGATTGTACTCCCTTCCTCGTTTCTTCTTTCTCTGTGGGTGGGATGCAGCTGTGATGGTGGGAACTGAGGCAGCCAACTTGGACCCAGAGACAAGAGCTGTCTGTTGAGGATGGCAGAGTCACATGACCAGGACAACTTATGCTTGAATAAGTATGTGACAGCAAAATAAAATTCTATATTGAAGTTCCAGTTTTTAGGGACTCTGTTATAGTAGCTTAGGCTGAAATTTAACATAGAGAATCTATCATTTTGGGAAAGTATTCAATGGGAAAAACAAACTATCAGGAAAATAGGAACTTGGGAAACAGACAATGAATACAGCAGAAGAAAACTCTTTTTTTAAGAAAAAAGTAGTTAATATTCTCAGGGAAAGGAGAAAAGATATTATCCATGAAAAAAAGAATAGTATTTTTTGAAAAAAAAAAAAACAGAGCTCTTAAAATGGAATAACCAAAATTTTTAAAAGTCAAGAAAAAATTTGAAAGCGAGTTAAGGAAATCTTCCAGAAAGACCATAAAGTCAAAGAAAAAGAAAACAGAAACAAAATGAACAGATAATGAGGAAATAATTTTACTAGGTCCAATATCCAAAAAAAAAAAAGGAAACTTTTCCCTATTGAAGGGTATGAGTTTCAAATTAAAAGGGAAAACTAAGTGCGTAATACAATCAAACACACTAATTTCAGAACACTTGGGATAAGGAGAGGATCTTAAAAGTTATCATGAGGAAAAATAAGGCTCACATGTCAAGTGTGAGAAATCAAAGTGCATCAGGCTTCCCAACGGCAGCACGAGAGCTGGAAGGCACTGGGACATAACCCTTAAAATTCTGACTTTCGGTTTAGGACTTTCAGGCTAGCCAAATCACCAAAAACAAAAAAAGTGCCCATCATAGGAAAAAAGAATATTTTTGGACACATAAGATGTGAAATATCCTCTCATTCATCCTTTAGAAGGGAGCTACTGAAATGTGCCACTTCCCAATGAGGGAATAAGCCAAGAAAGATGGGACATGATGTGGGAGACAAGAAATATGGGAGAGAGGCTGTCCTGAGTTGAGTTATGTCCCCTCGAAATTCATATGCTGAAGTCCTAACCCCCAGTACCTCAGAATGTGACCTTATTTGTAAAAAATGGTTGTTACAGATGGAATCAGTTAATATGAGGTCGTGCCAGAGTAGGGTGGGCCCCTGATCCAATATGGCCCGTACCCTTATAAAAAACACACCATGTGAAGAGACAGACACCACACACAGGGGGAACGCCACGTGAAGACTGGAGTGACACTGTCACAGGCTGGCACGAATCCTTCCCTAGAGCCTTCAGAGGGAGCCGGGCACTGCTGACACCTTAATCACTGACTTCTGGCCTCCAAAACTGGGAGACAATAAATTTCTATTGTATACGCCATTCATATGTGGTACTTTACAGAACTGGCAAACTGATACAGAGGGGAAAGGACTCCCCCAGAATGACAGCTTGGCAGCAAGCCTAGTGAACATCCATTCGTTTGGGAGCAGGAAGACAGAGGGTCCAGAAATGGTGTTTTTGGTAGGAAAACCAAATTAATATATTATTTTTTCTATTTTCCCAAGTAGAAGGTATATAGGGAGAAGAATTACAGCTCTGTTGGAGGGTTTGGGAAGAATTAGTGATAGGTACGCAGAAAACTAAGCCAACCAGAACAAAGAAAGGAGACAACCATTAACTCAAGGATAAACACAAAAAAGCAATGTAATTATAGCACTCTATGTGGCTCAGCAGTAAGCAGTAGGTAGCCAGTCATAATGATGTATATCTTGAATATTGATTTAACCTGAAATTGTGATATAATTATACTGGAGGATGGGAGGATGGGAAAGTGGAAGGGATAATAAAAATCCATAGACAATATAGAAAATTGATGAAAGCCAGAAATACAATATAAGCATATTATTTAAGGTAAATAACTGAAGATACAGCTAAAAGAGTTTTTAAAAATATCTGCTCTCAGAGCAGGACTGGAGGACAGGAAGGATTAGGGTCAAGGGACTGCTGTTTTTCATATGTTATTTAGCACATTTTAATTTTAAAGTGTGTTTGTGTCTTATTTTGGGGAAAAAGCCTTTTTAAAATAAATAAAATCCTCCATTTCCTTTTTCCTTACTGAGAGGGAGATGGAGAATACTCACCAGGGCCTCACTTGTCACTCCTTTGTCCTTGACAACA
>NW_012149396.1:6371192-6376082 GCF_000956105.1 Propithecus coquereli | reverse complement strand
ATTAATATATTATTTTTTCTATTTTCCCAAGTAGAAGGTATATAGGGAGAAGAATTACAGCTCTGTTGGAGGGTTTGGGAAGAATTAGTGATAGGTACGCAGAAAACTAAGCCAACCAGAACAAAGAAAGGAGACAACCATTAACTCAAGGATAAACACAAAAAAGCAATGTAATTATAGCACTCTATGTGGCTCAGCAGTAAGCAGTAGGTAGCCAGTCATAATGATGTATATCTTGAATATTGATTTAACCTGAAATTGTGATATAATTATACTGGAGGATGGGAGGATGGGAAAGTGGAAGGGATAATAAAAATCCATAGACAATATAGAAAATTGATGAAAGCCAGAAATACAATATAAGCATATTATTTAAGGTAAATAACTGAAGATACAGCTAAAAGAGTTTTTAAAAATATCTGCTCTCAGAGCAGGACTGGAGGACAGGAAGGATTAGGGTCAAGGGACTGCTGTTTTTCATATGTTATTTAGCACATTTTAATTTTAAAGTGTGTTTGTGTCTTATTTTGGGGAAAAAGCCTTTTTAAAATAAATAAAATCCTCCATTTCCTTTTTCCTTACTGAGAGGGAGATGGAGAATACTCACCAGGGCCTCACTTGTCACTCCTTTGTCCTTGACAACAGTTGTCATACCTGATGGCTTTCTCTGTAGTTGAACTTTCACTATTTCTCTTGCACCTCAGATATTTTCCCATCCATTTAATGATTTCGGTCATTTTTTTTTCTGCACTCACTCCAGTTTCTCTCGTCCTTCCTAAGAAACGGGGCCAGGAGCCACGTAAGGTTGGCTCCATGGGGCGCTGGAGAGTGGTGGCTTCTGGCTCGATGGCATTTGCCTTATGCCATTCATTGCAGCCGTGTGGCTTCTCCTGCCTTCTGGGGGTCTAGCCTGACCTGCAGTCTGGACAGAAACCAATCTCGTGCCTTAGTAGTTCAGTGTCACTCTTGAGTCTTGTTTCATGTGCCCCCATTGCACTAGTCTGTTCTACGCCTTGGGCAACTCAGTTTGCTTTGTTATGACCCGTGGACAGTTTGCATTATTAAAATTGTATCCTAGGCTACAGATAATGATGGGTAATCTGAAGAACATGTCTTCCTTTCTGGGTCTCTCTCTCTTTCTCTCTGAGACAATGCACACATTGGGAGGCAGATCTTGCTTTTAACACTGCACACACCCAATCTTAGCATAGTATAAACACAAACTGGATTCTGTCATTTGAACGGATAGAGGAGCAAAGTGCTGAGCACCTGCTGGTTCTTTGTTTGCAATGAGAGGGTGGGCTGGGGTTAAGGCCCCCTGTGCCAGCCTCCTGATGTTGCTGCTCATATGCCTAAGCATCCATTCATTCATTTAACAAACATTTATTAAGTGCCAACAGCGCACAAACCCAGGAGGCACAAAACAAATGTTGATTAAGTACAATTGTGTGACAAAGAGCATCAACCCACTGAGGCAATGGAGCAAAGAGGAGGAACTCGTGGCAGGGACAGGATCCACTGCCATCTTGCAAGCTCTGGGTTGCTGACCCCTGGCCTGAACCACAGCAAGCCAGCTTGTCACCGAGCCTGTCACGTGGGGCAGAAGCAAATGCCTTGCTGAGGTCTCAGGTCGATTACATCTATTGCTTCCACCTTATCTACATGGCCTGTCACTCTATCATAGAAGGAAATTAAATTGGTCCGACTTGATTTACTCTTTACACGGCTGTGTTCATAAGCTCCCAGGCCTTGCCCCCTTCTGGCTGACTGCACATTGATTGCTTGATGATTTGTTCTAGCATCTTCCCTAGAAGCCAGGTTAAGCTTATCGGGCTATAAGGAATGTGGTCATCTTTTTCTGCTTCCTAAGAGATGGGCATCGTGTTTGCTCTTTGTGAAGCTTCTGAGAGAATGCCCTTTCTCTGCGAAGGCTCCGAATAATTGCTGGTCCCTCCCCAACAATCTCTGTCAATTCCCCACGTCCATTCAACTGAGCGTCGTGAGTCCCTGTGGGTTTAGTTTCAGGCAGCTTTTTGCAAAGGATGCCTTGGTCTATTTCAGGTACACTGGTCCTGGCCATGTCACGTGGGGTAGGTGGGGGTCTCCATCCCTGGAAAACGAGCCTGAGGGTGAAAGACAAAGGAAGGCTCAAAGAAGAAACATTCTACTGTACTCACTGGCTATGAGTAGGGCAGAAAGGGGATCAGCAGTCTTGAGAGTTATTGGGAACTGGTTCTGTACGAGACACCGTGTCTGCTTGTGGTTGCTTTCTGAGAGTAACCCACAGACCTTACATCAAAATGTAACCTCTTTTGGTAAAAGCAAAAGTAAAAATACACATTAAAACCTCTGCTATTTTGAATCCTTTTGTTATCTGCTTGCCCTCTTTGTCCACAGGGAATGGTATTTGCCTGGTTTTTCTTTTGTGTAATGTAAATGAAGAATAATTCTGGTAAAATTTCATAAAAGCCTGTCTAATCTTTCTGCTGCTGTGCCTACCTGATCAGGCCACTTCTTGGGTCCTGTGATTTGCTGTTTTCCTCCCTTCTCTCCCTCCCCTCCCTCCACCCCTGCTCTCACCTCCTCTCTTTTCAGATCCTTGAATACATCACTGTCTTCCTCACCTTCCCATCTTTTCCAGGTTCCAGTGTATTCCTGCTTCTCCTGGGCTGATTGTTTAAAGGACATCTGTTTTGTCCCGTATTTCTTTACCTATTTTATTTTCCACCTCTGTTAGGTAGTGATAAACTTCTTACGAATTCCTTCAGTTTATAAAATTGCTTTTCAAAGGTTCTCTCTGAGTCTCTTCTTCTTTCTACTCCGTTACCAACTTCTGGTTAAGATCATAGAGTTTTGCTCCTCGAGATTCTAAATCTCGAATTCTCCTCCTCCTAAGGAAATGGATCAAGATAAACCAAATTGCTTCTAATATACTGTTAGAATTTTTCAATTCTTGTCCTGACTTATTCTGCAGATATTTTAATGTAGAAGATATTTTCTGCTCCAACACACCCACACACATATACGCACAACTATCACTCCAAGACCGCCAACTTCTATTTCTTTAGAGATCTCATTTCCACATCAGCTTCTAGATTTGTGGATTAACTGTATGCTCTGCACTTATTAAAGAAAATGGTTGAAGTCTTCCCTCAAAGGAATCAACAAACTCCAACCACAGCCTAAAATTTCCTTCCAGCTTTATTTCTTTCCAATATTCACCCCTGCCCACTCCAACCCCCTCCCACCATACACACAATTTCCCCCCATTTCTCCTTCTTGAATTTCTTCTTGCTGATCTTGGGCAGATGAAATCACTTGTACTATCTGAGGCATGTTAAAAAACCTTGCTCATCTCTCACTGCTCCCTATCTTGTCCCCCTACTGCCTGGACTTCCTCAGTTAGTGCCATCCTCTTGTGAAACATCTGGTCCCAGAAGATGATGTGCCACGTTTAACTCGCTATGCTACTGTCATGCCCCAGCCCATCAACCTGAAATCATTTACTGGGATTCTGAAAGAATTTTGACATGGGACAAGTAAATCCTGATGACCCAAGATGAAAATTGCCATCTGGGGAGGTGAGGTCAGAGTGGGGAGTGGCATCGAGGGGCCAGCGAGTGGTCCTTGAAGCTCTAAAAAAAAGTCAGGGAGAAGCAGGAAAGTGAGAAATCAAAAAGGTAGGGCCATGGACAAGCTTCATCAGTAACATCTGGCTAGAGGGTAACCCTGAGTTTCTCTGTAAAAAATGTAAAAGAGAGGTGGGGAAGGCCCATTTGGTGATTTGAAGCTAACATAGGGTAGATGGTACATGTCTTTATGAAATGGCTTCAAGTTCACTTTTAAATTATTGCAGGGATGGGATGCCTGTTCCTTGACTGAGAAGATGAAGAGACTCTTCCCAGATGAAGGTACCAGTATGAGGAAATTTGTTCTTCTACTCAGCTGAAATTCTCCCATGCTGGTTTCCAGTCAGTTGCTACAGTCCATAACTACTCTTCCCTAAAACAGTGGGGTTTTGAGTGGTGCTCCTCAAACACAGTAGTTTTCAAAGGGAAATGAAGATAAACCTGAATTCTGTTCACCTCTCCCCTCCCTCACCCTAACTAAGTCCATGTCTTGCAGGTGTCCAGCGGTTTTCAATTGTGGCTGCACGTTACAGTCACCTGGGGAATTTTTAAAACTCCCACCACATCAAGGTGGCTAACTAGAGGTGCCCAATTCTTGCCTTCTCCACAAAGAGGACACAGAATAACAAATACATAACTGTACTTCCAACAAGAAAGTGACAAAGACCCTTAGAGACATCAAAACTCAGGATGGCAGCATAGAAAGGGAGGCAAAGTACTTGGGGGGCCGGGATTGCCTTTGAGCCAAGAGGGACGCCTCTTTGCAGAGAAAAGGTGAGCAGGAGACCCCCACTGGCCCTCATTGCCACTGCAGACACCTACAATCCTAGCTACAGCAAAGCTCCACAGTCCTTGCAGGCTCTGAGCCTAGTACAAGAAACTGCCTAAAGTCCACATGGCTGAATTGCTCCAGGGAGGGAAGTTATGCTGGGTCCTGCCCATTCCCTGGGATCTGGGTTGCTATGGCATGGCACCATATTGAGAGGGGAAACACCAGCACAGTGCACCCTGGCCTGGGGCTCAATAACCCCTGCATCTCCACATCCCTCTGGTCCCTCTATCGCCCTACTGTACCCATGCAGAGAACTACAGTGCTGTGATCCCAGCTAGACCCAGTGTTGCAGCTAGAACCCTGGCACAAAAACCCACTCAGTGCCCTACACCCCAGAGAGTGGGTGGTCCAGCACAGCAGGGGGGGCTGTCCCAGGATCATGGAAATTGATATGTGCACAGCCCTGGGCCTGAGAGCTGCCTACGAGCC
>NW_012149396.1:6321874-6371142 GCF_000956105.1 Propithecus coquereli | reverse complement strand
CCATACACACAATTTCCCCCCATTTCTCCTTCTTGAATTTCTTCTTGCTGATCTTGGGCAGATGAAATCACTTGTACTATCTGAGGCATGTTAAAAAGCCTTGCTCATCTCTCACTGCTCCCTATCTTGTCCCCCTACTGCCTGGACTTCCTCAGTTAGTGCCATCCTCTTGTGAAACATCTGGTCCCAGAAGATGATGTGCCACATTTAACTCACTATGCTACTGTCATGCCCCAGCCCATCAACCTGAAATCATTTACTGGGATTCTGAAAGAATTTTGACATGGGACAAGTAAATCTTGATGACCCGAGATGAAAATTGCCATCCGCTATGCCATCTGGGGAGGTGAGGTCAGAATGAGGAGTGGCATCGAGGGGCCAGCGAGTGGTCCTTGAAGCTCTAAAAAAAAGTCAGAGAGAAGCAGGAAAGTGAGAAATCAAAAAGGTAGGGCCATGGACAAGCTTCATCAGTAACATCTGGCTAGAGGGTAACCCTGAGCTTCTCTGTAAAAAATATAAAAGAGGTGCGGAAGGCCCATTTGGTGATTTGACTCAAGCTAACATAGGGTAGATGGTACATGTCTTTGTGAAATGGCTTCAAGTTCACTTTTAAATTATTGCAGGGATGGGATGCCTGTCCCTTGACTGAGAAGATGAAGAGACTCTTCCCAGATGAAGGTACCAGTATGAGGAAATTTGTTCTTCTACTCAGCTGAAATTCTCCCATGCTGGTTTCCAGTCAGTTGCTACAGTCCATAACTACTCTTCCCTAAAACAGTGGGGTTTTGAGTGGTGCTCCTCAAACACAGTAGTTTTCAAAGGGAAATGAAGATAAACCTGAATTCTGTTCACCTCTCCCCTCCCCCACCCTCACCAAGTCCATGTCTTGCAGGTGTCCAGTGGTTTTCAATTGTGGCTGCACGTTACAGTCACCTGGGGAATTTTTAAAACTCCCACCACATCAAGGTGGCTAACTAGAGGTGCCCAATTCTCGCCTTCTCCACAAAGAGGACACAGAATAACAAATACATAACTGTACTTTCAGCAAGAAAGTGACAAAGACCCTTAGAGACATTGAAACTCAGGATGGCAGCATAGAAAGGGAGGCAAAGTACCTGGGAGGCCGGGATTGCCTTTGAGCCAAGAGGGACGCCTCTTTGCAGAGAAAAGGTGAGCAGGAGACCTCCAGTGGTCCTCATTGCCACTGCAGACACCTACAATCCTAGCTACAGGAAAGCCCCACAGTCCTTGCAGGCTCTGAGCCTAGTACAAGAAACTGCCTAAGGTCCACATGGCTGAATTGCTCCAGGGAGGGAAGTTATGCTGGGTCCTGTCCATTCCCTGGGATCTGGGTTGCTATGGCATGGCACCATATTGAGAGGGGAAACACCAGCACAGTGCACCCTGCCCTGGGGCTCAATAACCCCTGCATCTCCACATTCCTCTGGTCCCTCTATCGCCCTACTGTACCCATGCAGAGAACTACAGTGCTGTGATCCCAGCTAGACCCAGTGTTGCAGCTAGAACCCTGGCACAAAAACCCACTCAGTGCCCTACACCCCAGAGAGTGGGTGGTCCAGCACAGCAGGGGGGGCTGTCCCAGGATCATGGAAATTGATATGTGCACAGCCCTGGGCCTGAGAGCTGCCTACGAGCCACTCATCACCACTGGCAGTCTTGCCCCCTCCACCACCAGAGGTGCTGCATGCCACACAGGCTCCCCAGAGACTGACAACCAGAGTACCCAGTGCCCACCACTGTCAGCAACCCTGCCCCTCTGCTGGAAGAGATGCTGCACACACACAACCCCTCCCCCAAGATTAAGGACTGGCTCACCTGGCTCTCACCAGCAACCTCACCCCCTCCACCAGAAGAGCTGCTGCAGCTGATGTGTGTTCCCCTATGGCCTGAGAAACAGCCCTAGCAAAGCCACACCACTGCTTCCACAAACAACACCTACAGCCTAGGCCACAGAGGCACTTACAGACACTACTAACATTGATTATAGCTGAAAAAACCCACATGAAGACTACAACTACTGTGCCCACCCAGAACCAAAGTCAAAGCATCCTACCTAAACATCACTATAGGACATATCTATAGAAAAAAAAAATCTATCCCTACAATTTATCCTATTAAATTAGAGAGGCAACTGTTCCATCAGTTTCCACAAGAAACATAAAAATTAAAAGGAACAGAGCACTGCAGTGCTGTGACCACAAAAAATTCAAAGGAACACAATAATTCTCTGTACCAGATCCCCCAAAAAAAGGAAATTCATGAAATGCCAAAAAAGGAATTCAAAATAATGATCTTAAGAGAATACAGTAGACAATTCAATGAAATCAGGAAAATAATTCATCATCTAAATGAGAAATTCAACAAAGAGATAGATATCCTAAAAAGAACCATACAGAAATCTTGAAACTGAAGAATTCACCGAATGAAATAAAAATACAATTGAGAGTTTCAACAATAGACTAGAGCAAGTGGAAGAAAGAATCTATGAACTTACAGACAGGTCTTTTGAAATAACCCAGTCTCTCTCTCTCTCTCTCTCTCTCTCTCTCTCACACACACACACACACACACACACGCACACACACACATACACAAACAAGGACTTAATTTCTCTCTGCACCTCAGTTTCCACATTTGTAAAATAGAGGTACAATTATTCCCCCACACAAGGTTGCTGTGAAATCAATATGTGTTAATGCCCTTAGAATAGTTTCTGTACCTATCAACACTTGATGTAGGTATTCCCACACCATCTGTCACCTGCAGGAGTCTTCTGCCTCCTCTCCCTGTATCCACTTTTGCCACCCAAGGCAAATCACAATATAGCACCTCCTGCTTTGACCCTGTTAATGGCATTCCACTGCACTTAGCACAAGCTCTTCACCAAGGCCTTCTGCCCATGGGCCAGCACCCATCTCTCTTTGCTTTGTTCTCACTGCATTGTCCTCCTTTCTGTTCCTCCATACGACAAGCCCTCCCCATCTCAGGGCCTTTACACTTGCACATTCCTCTGCCCTAAACACTTTCCCTCTGTATTTGCATTACGGCTACTTTGGGTCTTAGGATAAATAGTATCTTCCCGGAAAGGGCCGCCCTGACCATTGCCAAATGGAACGGCAAGAAGAGTCAGGTGGCGAGAGTAAACCTTGGACCTGGGGCCAACCACTAATGAAAACGTCTCCTAAATAGAGTGGAGCCCTGGGGGCATTTTCACATCTGGCCTGTTGTGGGGCTTCAGTTTACGTGCACTAGAGGGCGCTGACCAAAAATTAGGAGCCCTGGGCATAGGTCTTGGTGTGACCTTAGGGAAGTTACTTTCCACTTTCTAGGCCACATTTTCCTTATCTATAAAATTGACACAATTAACTCCTACATTGTAAAGTTTTCTTCCAGCTCTAATATTCTACAATTTGCCCCTTTATGCAGCCACAACCTCCAGCTTAGCCATAGAATGAAGCGTAGAGATATTCTTGTGATAGATCACACCCTGAGGTGGGAGGGATGAAGGGGCTTTATGTGGTCAAAAAGGAGCCTGCTGACCACTTTCCACTAAGAGGCAGTTCCAAGAAATCTAGCCATGGAACGAAGTGCTCATGTAATTCTTCTAGTCTCTTCCTGCCATGGGTTTCTCAGGGAAACCTGGTGTTATTTCTGCAGACGGATCACATATTCTCTTATTTTTACAACACAGGAAGAAGTAAAAGGAGATTGAGGTGGAGAGGACCACAGAAAACAAAATAGAATCAAGAGAGTTTTTCTCTTTTAACCATTTGGTATTGTCTAAGGCTGCCACTTTGATAAGTATGTGGGTCTTTTCCTTTAAGATATCAATCAAAGGATAGGAGCATGAAATTCACAGAAGAAAATGTAAAAATTAGCAATCCAGACATAATATGAATAATCCCACTGATATTTTCAAAGCAAATTAAATCTGCAGCAAGATAATATTTTGTACCTATCAGATTGGCAAAGATGAAAAGGGTACATAGTGTTGTCAAAGATTTAGAGGAGATTAGACAAATTAGGATCACCTTAAAAATTTAAAAACCTGCATACCCTTTCAGCCAAGAATTTCATTTCTAAATAGTTCTGTTATAGAATATCTTCTACAAGTACATGCAGTTATATGCATGTAAGTGGTCACAGCAGGCTTGTTTGAGAGAAAAAAAATTATAAACACTCTAAATATCCCTCAATAGAGACTGGCTAAATAAATGATAGTACATCTTTATACAAGAATATTAGGCAGTAGTTAGGAAGTTTGAGGCATGTATTTCTAAGCTTTCTCTGAAAGATGACCATGATGTTTGTTAAAAAAAAAAAAGAAAGAAAGAAAGAAAGAAAGCTATGGGAAAGTGTTACAACATTTTTCATAAAAAAAATAAATAAGCAACTTCTATATACTCAGGGATATACTAACACATACTCAGAAAGACCCAAAAGTCTCAAACTCAGCAAAGGCATCCTAGATAGCTACTAAACTTCTGGCTTCTGCAGATTGGGTTGTATAGCATCTCTGAGAAATCAGCACTCCCAGGGGACATGCTTTCTGGTCTCCAAAGGGATCTTGGTGGTCATCTATTCAAACTGCTCATGTTAGAAACCTTCAGGCTGAGCCCCAAGGACTGGCGTGAAAGCACAGAGCTTGCAGAGATTTGCTGCACTTTGGCACATTAAATGCACAACACAATTTGTCATGATTTGTGACATTAATTTGACACAATTAAATGCAGGGCTGGAATAGGGGTAGCTGAGTCAATTGTAGAATAAGTTCATATGATGGAATCTATAATGAAATAAGTTCAGCCATTAAAAATGATGTAGAACTATGTTTATTGAAATCAATTCATGAAATATTTCTGAGTTAACAGAGATTATAATCAGAGTATATATTCTTTAAAACATTTTTTAAACTACTTATACATGTAGGAAAAAAGTCACAAAAGGATATGTAATTAGTTAAGATCTTCATGGTAAAATTGTCTATGAAATGTAGTATAGCTGACTTTTCTGATCTTCTACAAAACTCACAGATTTCTGGGAGGCAGTCTCCAAGACAGCCCAAGTGGGCCCCACCTCCTGGTATTCATACCTTCGTGCCATCCCCTTCCCAGTCTAGTGTGGGCTGGACTTAGTGATTCACTTCTAGAGAACAGAGCTGATGGGATATCACTTCTGACATTAGGATATAAAAAGACTGCGCACTCTCTTGCTCTCTCGCTGGCTTTGGGGGAAGCCCACTGCCATACTATGAGCTGCCCTGTGAAGGGGTCACCATGACAAGAAACTGTGGGGGCCTCTGGCCAACAGAAAGGAACTGAACCCCTTAGTTCAATAGCCCATGAAGAACTGAATCTTGCCAAGAACTTCATGAGTGAGCTTAGAAGTAGATCCTTCCCAAGGTTCGCCTCCGGATGAGACCACCGCCCCAGCTGACTTCTTGGTTGTAATCTTGTCAGACACTCTGAGCCAGAGACATTTACTTAAGCCATGGCCAGATTCCTGACCCACGGAAACCGGGAGATAATAACCGCTTGTTGTTTTAGGCTGCTTAGTTTTAGGTTAATTTGTTGCACAGAAATAGAAACTAATTTACTTACATAATAATATTTTAGAAATTACTTTTTTAAAAATTCTAGGTATAATTTTGCCAAGAAACTTAGTCCAAACTCCTTAACCTCAATTCCCTGTTCCCCTGCCCAGTCCTTTCTTCCTGACATTGCCAAAACTAGTCACATCCAAACACCTGGGTTCTGGTCCTTGGTTGGTCACAGAATCTGTTACCTCTCCAGGCCTCAGTTTCTCCCTATTTATGAAAAGAGGTAGGGTGTCATCGCCAAGACTTGCTGAGTCCCTACTTACATCCATCCGTGCCTCTCAGGGCTGAGTTCCTCACTTCGTCTCTGTGCATTTTTTCGTCTATTTTTCTCTCCCCCTCCTGCCAGACATAGAGGATCTATACTATGAAGTTCACATTCTGGAGAAAATAAAATAAATAAAGCTAAACCGAAGCAGCCCTGCAGAGGAATACAAGATGGAATTCAGATGCAACAGTTAGACTTACTGTCAGATTTAGGAAGCTTCTCAGTCATTGGCCACTGCAAAAACACAAACAAGAATCTTTCAAAACAGAGCTGCAACCCAACTACCACGCTCTGCATAAAGTGCCTCCTAAAACTTCTAAATCTGAAGAAATTTGCTTGTGGCCTGGCCTGGGGATAAAATTTAGCCCTGCTTAAGAAAGAGGGGCCCAGATGAGCTTCTAAAACCTCCCCAGACTTCGATTTTCTGTACTGTAGACCCTCCGCCAGCCAGGCACAGTGAGAAATTGGAATGGTTCTCCATGAGCCCAAGCCCATTAAATGTGCTGAGAAAGTGTTTCTGCAGTCATTACTGGAGTTAAGCACGCCAAGGGGAGAGAGATCAAATGAATACCTCGAGCTTCCGTTCCGTAATCCTAGAAAAGCAATCTGATCAGAAGCCCAGTTAAATACAATAAAACGTGCAGGACTGTCTTAGTCCTCTGGAAATTCAGAACTGGGCTATTTTTCCCTCTAATGTGGTTCATTGCATAAGCCCAAAACAATCCCGCTACAAGCATAAAACGGTATATTTTGAGGGTGATTAAGCACTAAGTGTTCACTAGGACAGAGACGTAAGTGGCCGGGGCTGTCATAGGATTATAATCCTCCCAGAAAACTGATCCCATGCTGAGCCCACTTTTTGCTTGAGCTCCCCGATAGTTTGATGCTAGACTTTAATAAATGGTGCAGAAGTCAGTAGGTTCATTTCTAGCTCTTCTTGTGATGACAGTCCTTCTTCTCTTGACAAGATCCTTACCTTCCTGTGTGGTTTCAACGATAAAACAGCAATAATCATAACAGCAAGGTGCTGCATATGCATTGTCTTATTTAAATTTTAAATCTATAGGGTAGATATTATTAAGTGTCCTGTAAGAGATGAGAAGATTGAAGCATAACAATATTAAATCATCTACAAGGACATAAATAGCAAATGACAGACCTGGGTTCAAGGCTGGGCCGGGGTGGCTCCAAAATTGTGTTCTTTGTGGTGTGCCCTACTCTACATTGTTATGGGTAGTTCCCTGGACTCTCAGCCTCCTGACTGATCTGGGGTTGCAGGGTGCACTGCACCAGCATCGTCTGTCTCGGGAGTCCCCTTCAGCTGTGAGAGCGCTGGATGGTCAAGGTCAGTGATCTCCAACCAGGGTGAACATCAGAATCTGTAGGAATGCGAAGCCCTGTCCCACTCCCAAGGCTTTTGAATTCAAGGGTCTGGGAAAGGGTCACAAATCTGAATTTTTTAACAAGGGTTGACTCTGACACAGTCAAATTACACATTGGTATTTTGGAACCACAAACGTGAGTGGCCTTAAAATATCCTTTGAGAACTGAGGCTCCAGGGTAGGAGGACACTTGGGGAACTGCCTGGCCACCTGACCCCTCTCTGAACTGCACTCTGCCAGGTGACCCCTTCCAGGGCCCCCATCCCACCCTCACCCTCTCTGACTCCCTCCTGGCCCATCCCTGGGTCCCCGCCCCGCCGACCTGTCTCTTTCAACTGATGTTGAAGTCAACTAAGACCATGGATGAGAAAGTGCTTTGCAGCCAGGAAAGACTTGTTCAGGTAAAGGTACTGTTGCTCTTCCACCAGCATCCCACAGAGCCCAGAGCACCGAACTGCCAAGAATTCCAGCCCCTTGCAAGGCAGGCACTTGGCAAGAGAGAAAGAGGACAAAACTGCTTTATCTCATCTCCAACCCATTTTCTAGAAAGTACTAACAGCCATGGATAAACCAATGAAGCTCTCATTAAAATCTTGACATCATCAAGATGACGTATAATTTTTTCACCTTGCCTCAAACATTAACTTCTATGTCTTCAATTTGTACAGAGACAACTTCTCTTATTTACGGGTGGAGATATTCTACTTGAATTTATTTTCATAAATGTCAGACGTTTCAGTGTTTTCTGTATCCTATCCGTTCTCTCTAATTTTTGGAAAACATCCCCTGTATCGTGTCTGCTTATTCAATTTGTGGTGGGATCCTGACTGTCGTGGGAGTCTCTCAGAATAGCCTCGGTGAGAGTTGACAGCTGCCCCCCTCGACGCCGAGTTGGGATTCCCAGAGCACACTCACCACGGCTTCCTTCCAGAATTGTCCACGCTGGCGTCTTGGATGCAGACGCCCTCTTTGTTTCTCTGTATTGTTCTCTTGCTTTTGTTCTGATGTGTACCTGTGCATGCCTATTGGTCCAGGTCACTGCATCCCAGATGATCTCAGGGGAGGCAGGGATTATAGGAATAAGAATTTCGTCCCAAGCCAGAATAATAGTACATGAAAAGAAAAACAAGTGCTTCCTTCAACAACAGCTTTAGAGACATCTTTGGATTCCCTTCTCCCCAAGCCAATTCAGAATAAAATCAAGTCCTAAATTCCCAAAAGCTCCTTCCCACTCTCACTTGTCCTCCACAGCAAGACTGTGAGAAAAGCATTTTGGGGAAACCAGAATCCTGAGGAGGTAAGTGATTGTTTTTAAGGCCACATGGTAAGTTGTCTGACCAGGATCCAGAAGCAGTACAATGAACACCAGCGTCCGTGAGACCCTTCTGCCTTGAAACCAAGAGAAACACTGGCCCAGTGTGCATGGTGGGAGGAAGCCTTTGCTTATTGTGAGAAAACTGGGTCTTGATGATGATTCCTTATCAATATAGAGAGTTCTGCAACTGCTTGGTCTGTCCTGCAGGTATTTCGTCATTTATTTTCACCAACTGGGAAAAATCGGTATTAATATCAAAACCACAGTAGTATCATACTCAGCTATAATTTGCTGTATGTGTACCTCCATACAAATGAATAATTAACAGTTAAATCTGTATCAGTATGTCTATATCCATCTATGTGTAGGGGTATCTATTCCTATATTATATGCTCACATAAGAATTATAGTAAATAATCTCTTATTTGTTCATCCCTGGTGTTGTTTGTTTTTAGTTTTTTAAAATGAATCCTCATGTTCTTTTATAGTCTCAGAATAAGAATTTGTCCACATTTTGTATATTCTTTCAAGCAATATCAATATCAAGATATTTTGATATCTTTCAATATCAAAATTCAATGCATCTTTAAAATCACTTTCCTTTTCCAAACCGGGACTCTTTAGTTCCATCTCCAGATGACATGGTTCTCAAGCTCTTTGTGAGCTTGTGCCACTACTCTGAGAAACACTCCAGTTCCTCTCGAGTGTGGCACCCAGAATTAACTGTAGCCTTCCAGGTAATGGCCGACCAGCAGGCTAGATGCGTGTTTGTTACACAGTTCTTAGAGACTGTAGCACATGTCACCGGTACCCAGGCCATAGCCCCTGAGCCTTAGCATTTTAGTGCGAGTTGGCCTGACTTCTAGCTGTCAGCACCTATGTACCTTGGCCTGAGGTCTTTCTCTCTGCCAGAGCCCACTTTGTGCACAGTAAGAAGTGCCAATGAATCAACATTCCCCAAAGGAGATTTCAACCAATAACTAATGAAAGTCGAAGTATGAATGCCACAGCTCTGTACCCCCTCAGCTGGGGTGACAGAGATTCATATTCTCCAGCAGTGTCAAGTTCCTAGGACCCGAATCCTTACTGGCTTGGTACCCACCCTCTGTCGGCTCCATCCCTGTCTCACTTCCCCCATCCCATACGGGAGGAGAGGCCTTGGGGCCACCTCTAAATTCATTACTTATCTCTAGTTCTGTGTCTGGGGGTGCACAGACTAAGACAGAGCTGAATGCTGCATCAGCTTGCTTAGTAGTCACATTATGCTGTTGCTGTATGCTGATTTTATGGTTAGATTTTTTCTGACCAACCTTTTTCCCGTTGTCGACTGGTACCAAGCCATACCTTCCCAGTGCTGTGCCTTTCCTATTGGTTTTTTAAGCTTAAACTTAGACTTTATGTTTATTCCTGTTATACTCTTAGTTTGTTTCCATATTCCAACCTAATAGAATAACTTGGAAAATTCATTTGTTCTTTTGTTGCATTAACTACCCCACCCAGACATGAGCCATAGTTGGATATCCAAGAAGCATGTTTTCTGTGCCTGTATTCACTTCATTTGCAAAAACATTGAACAAGGTAGGATTAGGAACACAGTTCTAAACTAAATTCCTCCTTTGATTCAATAATCAAGGTTCTTTCAATGAGAATCGTTGCTGATAGTGATTCAAACTAACTGCGCGAATTGAACCCAGAATTTATAAGTTTGCCCACGGGAATGTCAGGCAAGCTCAGCTCCATCGCTTTGCTGGGATCAAGATGATCCACAATCATGTTCCGTCTCTGACACGCATGTCTACAGCCCTGTCAGAAAGGAAAGGTGAGTAGTTTGGGTTGTTATTAGCAATTTCATGTTAACTACTAAGAACCTCTGGATTCACTTCTAAAAGCCCCCAATCTTCCTTTTAATACTCTGTTCTGGAATTTTCCCAGGGAGCTCTGCATGCATGTCGGAGGAGTTCAAGTTTAAGGTTTCCAGAGTCTACCCTTTCCTTTTATTTGAGAATGGGGACTTTTACTCATAGTATCTTCCTTGTTCCTTGATTTCTTAACGACAGAAAGTAGTACTGAGGTCACATTGGCAAGTGTTTTGAAGAGCCTGTGATGTGAGTTTTCTGGAGACTTCCACCCATTTCGAGTGGTCACGTGCTCCCTTAGATCCCTCCCCACCTGTGCTGAGCTCCCCCCATCACTGGGGAGGTCGATTCTTGCCAGAGAACCCAGATGGCCCCATGGCCCCAAAATTCTTCATCCATCTCCTCAGATCTGTGTCCCTCCCTCCCTCATTTATCTGTTTACATTAAGCACCTGGCCTAAAGCTTTCGATATTCTATTTAACTCCTTGGGAGGCTCCACTCCCGCCCCGGCTCCCTCTGCTCTCGGACTCCCCGACCCCTCAGACTCTGCCTTGAGCTCCCTAAGCCGCCACAAGGGCTTGTTTGTGTATTGCTTTGCTTTGCTTTGCTTTGCTTTGCCTCTCAATCCCTTTTCGTGTTCACTGGCATCACTTGCAGTCAATAACCCGATTCATTCTTACCTTCCCTTATTCCTCATGAGAAATACTCCCTTTTATAACCTTTTACCTTGGAATCAAGCCCATTTCTCCTCTGGAGCACCTGGGGTGAGGTGGGCATCTCCTCTCATCCTGATCTCACCCACCCACCCCCAGTTTTCCTCCTGAATGTTCCTCAGTGATGCCAGAACTGTGAGAATTCTGCTTCTGTGGACTGAAATCGTCCTGGGGACGGGGATGGACGCTAGTCACAGTCGTGCCCAGCACAGCGATCGGTTCACCTGGGCCAATCTGCACATGCTTCTGGAATAAAGTCGCGTGACTGGATGCATTTTTTTCTTTCATCCATGATTACTTGCTGGGTTACTTGCTGCAGACGTGTGTGGTGTGGTGAGTGACAGGGCTGGGGTCACTCCTAGGGGCTGCAGAGCCAGAATTTGATTTCCTGGTGCAGGTCCCTTCTCTTCCTCTCTTCCGAGCAGCCCAGCCCTCCTCCTCAGGAAGCCTGGGGAATTGGGCTGGCAAGGCTGTCTGCCGTCAGACTGTTTTCTGCTGAGTAAATCGGGAGGAGGAGGAAGCCAGCCTGCGACCTACCCCTGCTGCTGAACAGGGCTCTAATAGACACCTGCCACCAGCACAGTCAGCAGAGGAAGAAGGGGGAGGGGAGGGCGGAGAGGCAAGGGGGGAAAGAGGAGAGAGGATGAGAAGGAGCAGGCAGGGAAGGAGAAGCCCGCCAAAGAGTCCTGACTCTACTCCCAAATCCCTTTGCAAAGCCATTACCAAAATTGATTTTAATAAATGAAAGATTTACCTGGGTCGAACGTTGCTTTTAACTGGCGGCAATTAATTAATTAACCACCACTAGCCTGGACATCATAATGGGATGATATTTTGATGCTAACACATTATTGAAAAAGACAAGCTACGTTGTTGTTGTTTTTTTCTTCCCCAAGTAATCAATTAATCAGCCCCAAATGAAGATTCAGACCACTGCCTATGCTCGCAGGCACTTAATAGCTTTCTGTGCCGAGTCTCCAAATACTGGCTTTAGGACTCTGTGTCCTGTTAAGCAGTTTCAGTCTAGTCAGTCAATGTTAACTCAGTATTAAAAAGAAAAAAATCACAATAGTTAACTTTAAGAAATCCCTGAAACATCTTCTTCATAATTAATAAATGAAAAATGTTCCTGCAGCTAATCAATAAAGTTGTTAGAGAGAATTGATCGGATAGGGAACTCTTTTTGTGGGTACAGTTTTTCACCTATTCAGAACAAAAGACTCCCTAGAGTGCTATCGGCATGATAGACACTTAGAAGTCTAACCCAAAAGGAAAAAAAAAAATAAAAAGACGATTAATTAAAATCTCTTGGAGTGACATCTACTTTTATTTGGTGGCAGACAGCTGGGTCAGGTGTGGAGGTGGCTAATATAAAGTTTCGAGAGAGGCTAGGAAAGCTGAAGTGCCCAGAACTTCCCTCACTCCGGGGCTGTGCCCTGGGCAGCAGAGGAAGAAGTCTGAGCCTCTTTGGAAACTAAAAACAGGACTGACCCGGAGAGGTCTGTCTGTGTTGTCCAAGTTTCTTAAGGAGCATGGTAGCCTCATTTTTGCAGGTAGGGTACACAAAATGCATGAATGAAAATCCACTGGAATGGAGCGATAGCTTGCAGGTTATTTCGATGTATAAGGTATTCCTCATGTCAGGAGCAAGAAACTCTGAGTGCTCTACTGGGTCCCAAACCTGATAGGTCTTCCAAACTACTGGGACAGATTCTTGGGTCCATGCACACCCACTGACTCAGAATCCATGAGACCAGGGTCCAGGAATCTGTTTTTAAAATATATCCCAGTGATTTGACTCTGGCTCACATCAATGTGTGGTCACCACTGATTTCACCAATTTTGCCGTCTCCAGATATAAACGCAGGCAATGAGTGATATGTATCACAGCCCCTCGCCTATATCTTGCATCGAACGTATTTATCAAGCCCTTTCCGTGTGCCAGGCATTGTACTGAGCACCTAATGTGTATT
Organism: Propithecus coquereli; assembly: GCF_000956105.1. NCBI lineage: Eukaryota > Metazoa > Chordata > Mammalia > Primates > Indriidae > Propithecus > Propithecus coquereli. The sequence continues at coordinate 6,358,018 of NW_012149396.1, read as the reverse complement.
AGTCATTTAATCCTCGCAGCGATCCTGTAAGACAGGCAACTGCTTATCATCTTACAGATGAGTAAACAGAGTCTTAGGAAGACGAAGTAATTTGCTAAAGCTCACACAGCTAGTAAGAGGCTCCCCAGGTTTTGAACCCAGGTTTGCCTGGTTCTAGGGTATGTGCTCTCACCACTATGACATCCCACCCCCAGCAAATGAAGGGCGCCTGTGAAGACACACACCTGTGGGCTGGCAGCTCTGAGCTCGCAGAATTTGAATGAAAGAGCTTTGAGGCAGTTGGTCTCTTAATTCCAGATTCATGGAGCTTTAGCTGATATGATTAGATGGATTAAAGTAGTATTTTGTTCCTCTTTATAGAATACTGACTACCAGTCTTTTTCAAGCTACAAAATGGTAAAGGTGGAAGAGAAGGTGAACCAGAAGGACAGCTGTAATTTTCCCAAAGCATTTCTGGCCAGTGAACCTGTTCTTTTATTAGAATAACAATAATTTAATTAACTGATGACCATACAGTATTCTTGAACAAACTGGTGCATGCGTTAAAAATGCAGGTTCTCAGACCTACCCGAGATCTACTGAAACAGTCAGGTGGTTTGCATTTTTAACGAGCTTCCCAGGTCATTCTAACACCCAGGTAAATGTGAGAGCTGCTGGTGTAGCACTTTAACCGTTGGTCCCATCTCCCGTACCCAAAGAGATGCTGATCTCTGATATCATTTTCAGTTCTAATATTTTAAGATCCAGGAACTTGTTTAAACTTTTTAAAACCCCATATTCAATTAATCAAAGAGACACTATTCCTGGGTTTGAGTAAGTCCTGTTACGACCACAGCCATACAATGCTCCTTCTAAGCACAGAACAACAAACCTTTCTAACAGTAACATAAAAGGTTAGGAGTTCCTAAACATTTATAGGTCACTTTCTGTATTGCAATTTAAATGAAAACAAGGGACTTTATCTATCAGACTCTTTCAGTTAGTTTCAGGTTACAGAAACCCAACTCATCCTGGCTTAAACCAAAAAATAGGTTGAGGGGGGATTCCTCAGTGGTTACATACAGGAAAGTTTAAGAGCAAGTTAAAAATTAAGTTAAGAAATTTAAGAGTTTATTGTCACACATTTGTATGATTATTGTCTATTCTACAAATTTTCGTTTGATAGTCATTTGTGTTCATTCATTCATTCATTTCCCAACAAGTTGATTCTCAGCAGCTCAGGGCACCAGGCAGGAACCCACCAGGACAGGCCACCATTCCATCTCAGGGCACACTCGCACCCACACCCACACTCACTCAGATGGGGACCGTGTAGACACACCAATTCATCTGAAGTGCACAGCTTTAGGATGTGGGAGGAAACTGTAGTTCCCGGAGAAAATACACGCAAACATGGGGAGAACATGCAAGCATGCCGCACAGAAGGACCTGCTGTGCTCATTTCTGAGGTCTGTCGTAACAGATTATCATAAGCTGGTGGCTTAAAACAACAGAAATGTATCCTCCCGCAGTCCTGGAGACGTCCGAAATCAAGGTGCTGGCAGGGCCACGCTCCCTTCCGAGGCTGTAGAGGAGAATCCTTCCTTGCCTCTTCCAGCTTTGCGTGGCTCCTGGCATTCCTTGGCTTGTGGCAGCATCACTTCAATCTCTGCCTCCGTCTTCACGTGAGCTTCCTCCCCGTGAATCTCTGTGTCCTATTCTCTTTTTGTAAGGACACCAGTCATTGGACTTAGGGTCGTCGCGTGCCCATCACAGTATTGTTTGTGGCAGTTGGCAATTGGGGCACATGCCAGGTACCCATCACTGCAGGGAATTAGTAAGGAAAGCGTGGTTTTAAAGTAGCTTTTTATCCACATCCTGCATTACCTTCAGACCCAACAGGCCTTGCAACCATTAGCCACGTCTCTTGGCCAAGACTTCAAAATGCCTCACAACTTCAACTTGATGTCTTGAAGTGTAAGTTCCATTGTCAGTTTCGCTCAGCTCTTCCCTCAAGGCTCACATCCTTCTATTGTTTACAAGCACCTCTTCAAGGAAAAGGTGGTGTTCGATCCATTTTTCTTTCCCCTTCACGTCTCAGCTCAGTGCTTTGCACTCAAACGTCATTAAATACACACTAAAGCTATTAAATGTATAATGCTATTACCTGGAATTTATTTGTTCACTCTACATAAGCTATATTGAGATCACTTGAGATCAAAATAAATGTTTGATTCTTAAGAAAATAATCTATTTTTAGAAAGTAAATATAATTTAACTCAGTTGCCCTGCATAAGTAGGAAATCTGATTATTCTTTGATTTTTACCTTTCCTTTTTAAAATTTAATTCACAGAGAGATGACCAATTACAGATGACCCCAGAGCTTAATAATATATCTGTTAATGTTCTTTAAAAAAAAAAGCCAGTGAATTAAATTAAGTATTAACGGGGTTTGAATTGATTTGAAGAACTGAAACAAATAGATACTGTACCTTGTTGTGATCTAGTTCTGTATACTTTTACTGCAGACTAACTTCAAGTTTGGAAATAAAGGGAGATCCTGTCCTTGAATCTTCAGAATCCATTTCTCTTGGGTCATGTAATGGTACTAGACACTTAGTGATGTGTCATTAATAATAAACACAATAGGCAAAATATTGAGTATGATTGGTGTATGTAATTTTTTCATTCATTTATTCATTGATTGATCTATTCATCATTCAACAAGCATCCACGGTCACCTTCTGTGTCAGACATTGCTCTAAGTCCTAGGGATTTAGAGATAAACTAGAAATAGTCTCTGTCCTCCCAAAGCTGCCAGAATGGTAAGTAGAGGCAGACATGTAAACAAATTGGGTAAGGCAATATTACTGGGGCAGTGGTAGGGTGTGTACAGAATACAACAGGGACATAAGATGGCCAGATATACCTGGGAAGGGTTAGGAAAGTTCTCATGGAGAAGGTGACACTCACATTAGCCTAGAGAGGCTTGAAGAACATCTAGGGGAAGGAGTTCAGTGGGAAAGATGGACATTAAGATTTAGAGAGCAGAAAAGAAGTTGATCCTGGAGATACCAGCCTGGTGGTCATTGGTTTTGAGGTAGTTGTGTAAAGATGGGTGAATGCTAAGAGCCCCCAGGTGGCACCACTGGTAGCCTAAGAAGATGAGAGAGGGAGAGAGCTGGTGAGGACCCTGCCCAATGAAGTTGACCAGGGAAGGATTTGTTGGAACTGATGGCCAGTCCCTGAGGCTGAGATACCCAGAGGAAGCTTACCTTAATAGGGTAAGAACACAGGCTCCGAACTCAGAAAGATCTCTGTTGTAATGCAAGCTGTGTGGCCTCGAACAGATTGCTTAAACTTTGTTTGCCTCAGTTTCCATGTCCATAGAATGAGAGTATTAATAGTACATACCACAGGGTTGTTGGAAGAATTAAGTAAGATAATGTTTATAAAGCAATGCTTTGTACAGAGCAATCATGGAATAGTAGCCATTGTTACCATTTTATTATTAAAACAGATGTGAAAGACTGGGGACAAATTTTAACCCTTTAACTACTAGATTGTAACACAGGCGTTTGTTTATTCAAGAAATATTCACTGAGCACCTGTGATACACCAGGCATAGTTTCTGGTAAAGTAGGGGAGAAAACAATACCTGTGGCCTAAAGAGCTCAACCTGATGTTAAGAACTCCAGGGAATTTGTGGACTTGAGTGGGGCAAAAATTGCATTTTATTTTCAGTAAACTAACTAAAATTTAGTGTTTCCTTCAATTACAAATGTAGGCAACAAACCACACTACTGTTAGCAGTAAATAACCTGTGGTTTTGGCACCAAAAGAAATAAATATTTTCCTACCATATTACAGTTATTTCAGATTTCTAGAAATGTTTATAAGAAATAGCTTACTTCAAAATTAGGGAGCTGGTAGGCCACTTTTAGAAACTGTAATTTTGTATGTTGATAAAGAAGCACTTATATCCCTGTATCATAGATTTGAGGATTCTTTTGAATTTTGATAGCCATATTTCAATGTGGTTGGTTTCTTTTGTGATACTATGTGTTGTGTCATATGTATTTATAAAGTCTTAGTCTGAAAACGGATGGCCTGGAGGCCCCCCTAGATGATCGGTGGGGTCATGGAACCCAAAGAGCTTTAGAATACCTGATGTATATTCAAGTCTGGGAGAGACAGATAAAAGACAAATTACATGAATATATAATGTCAGAAAGCGAGTGGTAAGTGCAATGAAGACCAAAGGACAGGGAACAGGCAGGCTAGAGAGTGGTAGGATGATTTAAACAGTGAAATCAGAGAAGGCCTCTCTGAGGAGGTGACATTCACACATGGACCTGCAGGAAGCAGACCTGCAGGAAGCAGTGGGTGGGGACAAGATTCCAAGCTCAGAGGACAGCAACAGTGAGGGCTCTGAGGTTGCATGGTGTGTGTCTAGGGTGGAGAGTGTGAGGTGGGGAGAATGAGAGCAGCCAGGTCCAGAAGGCCTTGAGGCCTGGGGAGACCATGGGGCTCTGTCTATGCAGTTGTGGGTACCCCCTGCCCCAGTACCTGGCCAAGTGGAAGCACAGAGTAGATACTGAGTAAGATATTCAAGGAAGATAATTAGCCTCCCAGGCAGTTTTCCTGGGTTATTCGCACAGGGAGAAAGTCAGGGGGCAGTCGCTAGGTGAGTGACCTAACATAGAGGTCAGCAGAAAGAGCTGACCTGTCCTCAACACAGCCCTGGGACTCCGGTCAAGGACAGGGGTGGGTGGGCCTCAGAAAGCACAAACCGAGCTGCTTCCCAGAGGTGCTGGATAGAACTGAGGACCCAGCCTTCCTTCCTGTGTTGTGATCTGATAAAATAACGAACACTCCTTCCTCTTTTTCCCCACCATGGACTACCTCTGCCCTCCCGCTCCTGCCACAGTCCCATCTGCCAGAGTTGGCAAGTGGGAAATCACGGGCGGGCAGCAAGCTGAACAGTCACAAGTGCCAGGGACTTTCCTGAGGGCTTGGCTCATTTACTTCTCACCAAAAATCTTTCTGAGGTAGGGGATGTTATTATCCCTACTTCGCAAGTGGGGAAACTGAGGCCCAGAAAGGTAAAACGACAGGCCCTAGCACATAGAACTGGTCAGCAGCTGAGGAGGCTCTAGAGCCACCCTCTTCACCACCACACCAAACTGGCTCTGGGTGGTGACCTTGCCAGACACCCAAGGGACCCCACCACCCAGTCTAGGGGGGCAGGGCCAGAGCACCAGCAGCCTTTGGAAGGACTCCAACCAGACAGCACTGGACTCCCTTCTGCCCCACTCACCTCCCCAACTTGGACTCAGAGTGATGCGAGAAACCAGAATTACAAGCAGATGGGAAAAGATTTTAAATGGCTAGAAATATAGTTTGCTGACGGGGAAGTGGCAGGCTTAACAGAGTTTTGCCGATTGATTTACTGACATCGCAAGGATTGCTCAGAAGATTCTAGAATGCAGACTTTGGCAGACCTGACAAAACTGAGTCTCCTCCCCTGACAGGCACAAGGGGCATGCTCAACTCTCGGTCCCGAAGGACTGTGTTGGTGAGAACTCCTGGCACCCAGGCAGAGCCCCGCAGAAGCCTTCAGCCTGCACCATTGGGAGTACCAAGACTGTGCCCTAGTCACTGGGTGCTGCACGGAGAGGGGGCATCTGCGCAGGCTGGGGTGGCCACTAGCAACTATTCGAGGGACTCCCTCTCAAATGGAAAGTGCCAGTTACTCTTAAAAGGGAGAAAACATCTGACTTTTGGGGCTAGATGCACCTTTCAATCCAATCCTTTAAGTGAAAAGAGTTGGTTTCAAAAGAGGTGTAAGGAATTGTCTGGGATGACACAAACCAGGTCGCAGAAGAGTGCCTCGGAATCCCAGAGCCCAGACCTCTGTTCCAGTGCTTTTCCCACAGCCCAGTAGGGGACAGGTTGCTTCTACACAAGGTAAACCCTCCCCCTTCCCCCACCAGCTCCAAAATGGTGGTACGGTACCAGCAGGCCCAGAGAAAGACAGAGGGAGAAGAAAACGGCCTCTGGTGGCTTTCTGGAGATGTTCCGGGAGAGCGTGTGGCATATAGGATATGCATGTAAACACATGAGGTGGCAGTGATCTCCCCTGGACGTTTAGGAGAAGCATCCATCAAGCACAGCCACCTGGCCCTCCCCGGGGCTCGGCCAGCCTGGTTTCTCCTGCAGCGACAGGCTCTGCCGGGAACAGCCCAGCGAAGGAGCTGAGGGACCCAGCAGCCTTTCAAGGCAGCAGAATCCTTTTCCTCGCACATACCTGGGGCTGGGGAAAGGAATTCCTTGGTCCAGAAAGTCTTTGCAGTAGCCAGCTCAGTCAAGGCCTCCCTCGGGGTGGCCAGCCTGGGTGGCTTGGACTGAAGGACGAGCTCTCCCAGCTTCTGGGTTTTCCCTGCAGATCTCCTTCAGGTCTGAATGCCGGGGGTCCAGCGCCCCAGTGTCATGGCTGATGTGTACACTCTCCACTGTGAGGACACAGAGGAAGGGGTCAGGCTGGAGCCATGGGTACCAGGAACAGGTGACCATGCCCAGCTGTGAGGCTTGAGGATCACATCCTGGGCTGACGCAGCTGCACCTCCGTTGTGTTTTCATTTTAACTTTTTATCATGGAAATTTTCAATTCTCAAGCAGAGAGCTGTGATACTAATCCCTCTGTAGCATCGCCAAGTTTCAACAATTACCCACGTTCAGTCAGTCTGGTCACATTCTTCCCCATCTCACCCCACTTTAGTATTTTAAAGCAAATTTCAGAACATGGTGTCATTGCACTTATAAACACTTAAGCGTGCCCCTCTAATCAAGAAAGACTTGTTGAAACACAAGCATAACACCGTTGTCACATCTAACCACTCCTCTGCGATCAAATTTTCCCAATTGTCTAAAAAGCATGGTTTTACAGTTGTTTTGTTCAAAGAAAGATCCAAACAAGGTCCACATATTGGATTCAGTTGATATGTTTCTTAAGTCTCTTCTACTCTTATAAAAAAGCGAGCCCCAAACCACATTTGTGGTGAGGAGGGCCTGGCTCCAGCCCGTGTCAGCAGCCAGGACTGAGCCCTTCACAGGGCCCTGCCCTGTGGCCCTCGGCCCCATCTGCCACCCACAGAGCTCTGCGAACACATGGGGGCTGGGGGCCTGAGTGTGAAAACTGCTTCCACCGGGGAAGCATAAATAGCTGGCATCGTGGCGGTCGTGTTCGTTTTTGTATGCGCTGCACGTAACACCATGAAATAGATGCTCAACAAATCCCTTCTGGGTGATGCTGTTCAATCAGATCCTCTGCTAAGAGTGGGTTTTTAGGGAATAGAGGCCTGCCCTGAACAGCTGGAGTACAAAGATTTCAAACAGAAAATCAGCAAGGTATGATACAAATAAACTCTTACATCAAATTCACTGGGTGCCAGGCACTGTTCTTCAGAGTTTTGCATGTATGAACTCATTTAATCCTCACAATAACCCCATGAGATAGGTACCACGCTCACTGTGTGACAGATCAGGAAATTGAAACATGGAGAGGTGAAGTGACTGGCCCAGGTAGGAGGTGACGGAGGTAGAAAGAGAACCCAGGCAGTATGGCTTTTAACCTCCACACTGTCCGCCTGGGACCCCCAACTACAAGCTCTGTGGGTTTAGCTGTGTGCCAAGGATCTGACTCTGAACGCCAAGGGGACCTCGGCAAAGAGGCAAGGAGCTGACCTCATAAGTGACTGACTTTGACATTTGCACGGGGAGGACGAGAACCCCCACACACCCTCCCCACACACTCTGGCCCAGTTTGGGGACCCACCCGGCCCACAGGACTGGCACTGAGCTGGGCTCATGGGAGCAGGGGCAGGAAGCCAGGGAGGTCCCGAGGCTAGGCCAGGAAGCCCAGCTTCCCTTCGCCTGGGGCAGTGCCCCCGGCCAGATCTGTCTGCTGAAAACTGCAAATACTCCAGGAACCAAATCCCACTGCTATTAATGCTTTAGTGCACATCAGCTTTATCCGGTTTTCAGATGACTCTAAAAACAAGGGATCTAAAAACAGCGACCAGTAAGGTACTGAAAATAGCATTCCTGGGGGGCAAATCCAAGGTCACACTTGCTATTTCTCAGCTTCCAGCCCTGTGCCCTCCAGAGCTGCAGCAGCAGGAGGAGAGTGGTCGGGAGAGTTCCCCGTGGCCTCCGTGAATCAAGGCTGGACCTTCGAAGGAACCTGCCTCCTGTCAGCCGTGGGCCCAGTGGACAGGAAGGAACTGGCCTAATAAATGTTTTACTTTGGCATTTGGAGGAGGGCAGGCTCTGGCCAGGCCCTGGAGCCGCTCTGAAGAGCTGTGGGGCCCGCTAAGACTTCCCTGCCCTTTCCAAGGTGTTCTCATGACAGCTGCTACCTGGGGGCCGCCCGGCTGGAGCAGCTGCTTGTGCAGGGTGGTGACCTTCCAAATCCAGATCCGTTAATGAACCTGGCCGGCCCCGGGAGCCCTGCAGGCTGCACCCTCTGCAGTGGCTTCTGCCAAATTCCTCTTGTTGTTTTTGATTCCCTTCTTCTTCCTCCTCCCCCTTCCCATTATGCCTGACATTTCTAAGGCCAAGTTTTGTTACAAGCAATTAGCCTGTGTCAGGGATCTGGGGAGAAGGGCTGCACACCAGGACCAGGCTGAGGTCAGCAGCGCCCAGGTGGAGCAGGCTGCCTAGAAGCTGCTGGCCAGAGGGCCCCAAGTGGTGGCCCAAATGTGTCCTCCCAATCAGAGCTGCCCAGCCCCTGGAGGTGCCCAAAGGCCAGAGTTCACAGCCTTTTCCAATCTTTGAAAAGTGGAGAAGGAAATCATATCTTTATCCACAATGAGTTATACAGGCTAACCCCCTCCCTCCAATTTTTTAAAAACTTTGCCTGGAATCATTTCTCCATTCAGTATGGTTGTCTAGACACTCAGGTTGTCAATTTTATATGCTGATGAATAAAAACTAGGAACATACCTAGAGCATTTCTGAATCAATGCATTTTGTGGGGTAGACGGCTTTCTCACGGTGGGGGTGGGTATTTGGTGGGAGGAGGGCTAGGTGCTGAATCCACTGGCCACTCAGCCCCCTCCTCAGCTCAGCTCGGTCTCAGGGGCTTCCTGGCCCCTCACCCCCAACTCACTGGGCCTCCATCCTCAGGTCTCGCAGGAGGATGTGCAGCCATTACAGCCCAACCACTGGTTTCAATGATCTCATCTCTTCAGTGCCAGGATACAAGGAACTAACATAAGAAATCCGTGTGTGCTCCCAAGGGCAGGTCTGAGGACTCTCCTCGCCCTTCTAGGTCACAGTGGGGGATTTCGGTAGCAGAATCTTGAGACAGTTTCAGGAAGAAATCTGAGCCTTGCAGGAAGATGGGGAAACCGAGGCCTGGGGAGGCTACGTGGGCTGCCTAAGGTCACACACAGGGCTGCGTAGCTGGCCATGACCAGAACCCAGGCCTCCAGCCTCCCAGCATGGGGCTCTTGCCATCTTGAGAATGACAGCGGCTCCCAGCTATTTGCCTTCCATCCATGTCCCCTCTACAGGTGGGGAATATAAAAGGGGAGCTGTGCGACAGCAGCGAGATCCAGAAACCCAGGAGTGATTCGTTTCAGTCCTCGAGCAAACAGTGCCCTAGGAATCCACTGGTGTCCCTGCTGCTAACTCCACCAGACAGCAGGAGACTGCCTGCCCTCCAAGATCAAGGGCAAGAGAGGAAGGAACAGGAAGAGGGAATGAGGGAGAGAAGGATCCTGGTGGAAACTGAGGGCAAAGAGAGCTGAGCTGCAGCCTACTGGCCGTTGTCCATATTAAACGACTGGCCCTCGTAGTGTTAGGATTTCTTTCTCCCTGGTTGGATGGGATCGAGGAGTTGCTGGCAACCCTTCAGAGGCAAGAAGCCTGTCCTGTCTTGTCCTGGGGAGGGCTGTGAATGGGGCCTGAGAGTGGAGACTGTTGGGTTTACTGACCTTCATGCCCAGATGCCATAGGTTGCAAACCGCTTCCCACCTCAGCCCATGGCACTCCTGACACCTCCCAGGGACCTTCCCACCTCTGTCCCAGTACTGCTTCTAGTAATGTTGCTTCTCTCTTCTAGGTCTCTTTTTACATAGGCCAGATCGGCTGTGTCCGCGCTAAGCCCCAGCTGGTGGTTTCCAAACCATACCATAGTGCTCCAGCTCAAAAGTTTTGCTGTAGAAGGCAGAGAAAATTCCTCCTCCGTATTGTCCAAAATGTGGAAGGGATGTGATCATCCAACCGTCCCTTCCTCACTTTTGGCACCTGTTTAGTATTTTTGATATAGGATGGTTTTTATGATTTTTCATGATTTTTTTAAAAAATTAGAGGAAGCAGTAAGAAATATGAAACTGAAACCTCGGTGAGCAGGGGTGTCTTCAATGAGACCCGGCCAGTGCCCAACCCAAGCTCCTCACACACATGGGCTAGCGCTGGGCCCACTCCACTGCCCCTGGTTCCGGGAGAGCCCCATTGGATGACTTTTGTTTTCCCAGTGATACCGCCTGCCCCTTAGGTCCACGGTCGTCCGCCACCGACAAGAGGGCTAAAGCTCCAATCCTAGCTGAACCCCATTCTCACTGCTTCTATTGGGATTCCGTGATTTTGAGTCGCTCCGAAGGGTGGGAGCAGGGATAGAACGTGTCTAGCCTCAGGCTCCGTTAAGAACACTGCCCACACCTGCTGTCTCCACCCGTCGTGGGTGTCCTCGCTGGAGGGACAGAGAAGAGGAAAGGGGAGTGTGAATGATTTAGATCTGTGGACATTTGTAATTACCTGTGGATTGGGGAGGGGGTGGGACAGTACCCAAGAAATGATCACTGAAATTCCGAAGATTGAGTAGATGGAAAAAACAAAGTAGGTAACATACTCTTCCTCCTCCACTGCTCCTGCTACACATATGAAACAAAAATAGGTAATTAACCAATATCAAAATAAATGTTTAGCAAGCATCTGGAGAACAGCGGGTTCTGGGAAGTGGGGCGGGGGAATGTGTGGGAAGGGAGGTGGTTCTGGGCCTTCAGCGGCGCCAGCTACAGGGCAGCTCTGGAAGCGCTGTTCCCTGAAGCAGCATCTCTGGGAACTTGCTAGAAACATGAAGTCTCAGCCTCACCCCAGACTCACTGTGTCTGAAACTCTAGGAGCGGCCCCGTAACGTACGTTTCAGCAAGCGCCACCCTCCGGTTGACGCCGGTGTTCACTCAAGTTTGAGAAGCCGTCACTGCAGCTGCACCCCAGTTTCCTGCGTGGGGGACTATCCAAATCCGAGTGTGCAGACTCTCTGACCCCTGCTCCCTGCGGCCAGCCCCTCCTGCCCTCCTCGCCCCAGCTTTCTTTCAAAGTCCTACTCAGATCTTTCCTCCTCTGAGACCCCGGAGCCACGTCATCCCTGGGAAACTCTCCGTGCTCTGAAGCCACACGCACCGACATCTGTGACTCCTGCTCTGCACTGGCCTGCCTAGCCAAGCAGGCCAGGCGTGCCTTGGGCGCAGGGCCCCTGACCTGGGGGTTGCTGCGTCTCCCACCTCTTACCCCGGACTCCTCCCAGGAGGAAGGCCCAGGAAGCTTTTCCCCTAAAGGAAATCCCAGAGCACGTGAGTAAATCAAAAAGGAACGCCTCGGAGGGGAGGGGGCCTCCGAGCCCGCGTCCTGCTGGCACATGGCCCGTGCAGGCCCCCCCACAGGCCCCTCACGATTCCCCACGTGGATTAGAGGCTGAACACAAACAGAATACAAAAGACAAAAGACAGGGAGCCGGCGTTGCTGTCAGAGTCTATAAAAGTCTTAGAAGTGACAGCCGAGCTCTTGCCTGCTGCTGCTGCCCTGAAACCCAGAAAGAATCAATTTCAGACCCAGGGCCAAATGGTGCCCCAGGGGGCGTGCCCGTGACAGGTGCTGACTCCGCCCAGACCCCAGGACCCACCGGCCCTGGATCTGAGTGGGGAGGGTGGAGGGGCACCCCGAGGCCTAAAAGGGAATGTGCACACCTCTCTCTGTCTCTTTTTCAGACTCTGTCTCTGTTTCTCTTTGTCTGTCTCTGTCCCTCTCCGTCCCTTCCTCTCTGTCTCCCTCTCTGTTTCTCTCTCCCCTACCCCGTCTCTATCGCCTCTATTGCTATCTCTCTGTCTCTATCTATCTCTGTCTATCCCTTCTCTGAAATTCTCTTCACTCATCATCAGGGTTATGAGTAAAATAAATCATTTTCTTTCTTGCTTCATGAAAGCTAGATTGTGACCCCGGGGATAGTGATTGTGCAACCTTCCCCTTTGGACTCCGAGTCCCCTAAAAACATATATATTTTGGATCAATGCTTGCAGTTCATTGATAAGAATATACAGGATTCCAGAAATTACATTCATGTATCCTTCTGGGTTGCAAGAAAGGGATTTTTTATCTGGGACCAGTGAGCGTGTCGGTGCGCATGTGCGCGCGTGCACACGGTGAGATAGCTCAAGTCATAGTATTAGCTCTATTTGTTTACTTATTTATTTTCATAATGTGTTATTGTTCCCATAGAGGTTAGCATTTTTTATTTGCCAAACTCATGTGGTGGAAACAGAAGGTGTCCGGGATACGGTTGGCAGATTTAGCAAAACGAGGCATGGGGTACCGGTACATTTGAATTTCAAATAAACAACAAATGATTTTTAGGCATAAGTATACCTCAAATATTGCACTAAGAGAGTATCCGTTGTTACTCAGAAATTCAAGTTTACTGAGTTTCCTGTATTTATCTGGCAACCCCATCTCAGGATAATTCGAGTGGAGAAGGGGATGGGGCACTAGTAGAGGAAAAAGACAAACTTATAAAAATTTTATTACATTATTTGAAAAAAGAAGAAGAAGAACAAATCCCAAACCAAAAATCGCTTCCGCAACACATTTCTTAAGAGCAGAAATTAGGCTCCTTTTATGTTAGTGCAAAGGTAGGTGCCAAGCTGGGGTCTCAGATGGAGCGATTTTAAATCTCAGAAAGAGCTTAGCTGTTTTTGTAAAAAGGAAAGTTGGCAAGTGATTAGTGCCGATGTGGCCCAGCTGCTCTTTTGTACTTTGAAAGAAACAATTAAAATGGCTGGGACATTAAACTTTAAAGAGCTGGGTTGTTCATATTCGGAAGCTAATTTTAAAGAGAGCCTGGTACCTGGGAGAAGAAGGGACATTTTCAGAGAAGACATAGTCTTCGGCCTTGAGGACTCTAAATTTTGGATAACCATCTTCAATAGTTCACACGTAAACATTACGGATAAATACATCCAGGCATGAGAAAGATCCTTCTTGCTTAGACATGTAGATACCAGATGCAAAATTAATTTTTTCACTCTTTAAATTATAAACACCTCAATCTGAGAAATGAAATAAATCCTGGAAAAGACAGATCCAGAACGAGTTTCTTTCTATAAATTTCTGAGCCCCTGTGATGTGCCAGGCCCTGAGGTTAAGGGGAAAAAATGAACAAAGCAAATCCCTACCCTGGAGGAAGTGCTCATTTAAGTGGGGGAGACAGATCTCTAAGCAAAGGCAGTTCACTGTGGCAAGGCCGTATGGCTAAAAGCGTATTAGAAGGGTTAAAAGCGTGGGCTCTGTGCTCAGACATGGGCGTAAGCCCAGTCCTGCTACTCGGGCAGTGTCTGAGCTTTGGTGTCAACATTTGTAAAAATGGGAAGAAAGGTAGGATTCCTTCATTAGATTGTACGGATTTACCATGGTAAGTGAAGTCAAGTCCATTGTCTACCATTACCATGGTAAGTGAAGTCAAGAGCACGCACTCCCTGCATCCTAGCTATTATTGTGAGCATTGGCACACCTTTTGGGAGTTTTGGGAGCCCAGAGCCAAGAGTCTGTCACCCCTGCTTAGATGGGGGTGGTGGGCGGCTCCCCAGGGATTGAGTCTTGGTAGGACTTTGTCGAGTGATTGAGGACTTAGTGCATGGACAGGGTGTGAGGTGTCCAGGACAGTCCTGTGGCACCACTGTCACATGGGGAATGACTATGTGTAGGGCAGCAGAGGGGACCAGGAGCCCAATTATCATGGGCCCCTTAACCTATGCCCGGTGTTTGACTTTCTAGAGACACCGGAAAACTCTGATAGAGTTTGAAGAGGACAGGGATATGATCTGCATTTCTTAAAAGATTTCTAGGAATGGGATGGGAATTGAATGGGAGGTGGGCCAAGGGGCAGGGGGAAAATTTAGGTACCCATCTCAATAACCTACAGAGGAGGTGGTGAGGAGTGAATTATGCTGGTGGCCTGGCAGGTGAAGAAGATAATAGTGACATGAAAGATACTTAGGACACCTACTCCTCCCAGGGCTTGGGGACCAACTGGGAGGGAGGGGTGAGGGACAGGGGATGGAAGGAAGACCCCCAGGTTTCTGACTTGGGCAGGTGCACAGAGGAGCCATAAATGGAGAACAGGTATGGAGGTGAGGATGGGAAACTGAGACATTAAAATGCATTCCATTTTTATTTACTGAGTTTCAGATGGGTCTGGGACATTCAGGTGGAGATGCCTGCCTAAAAAGTCAAAAGAAACAGGGAGCAGGGCCTGGGAGAGACATCTGTCTCTCTGGAGAGAGAGGATATAGGCGGCCATTGCAAAGGGGAACTCAGAGGAGATGGAGGAACACCTGGAGAGTCCATGCGGCAGACTGAGGACAACAGCTGAAAGTTTGGAGGTAAACCGCAGGAGCCAAGGATCGCAGCCTGCAAAAGAGCCCGTTTGAGAAGGCTATGGGGTCAGATGCCACATTGTGCTCCAAACGGTGTCCTTTAGATTTTGTGGTCATTGATGAACCTCAGGTGGAGGCATCACTCACATGGGGGGCGTTTCAACAAGAGACCTGTATTGCAACCAAGAGCCACAAACAGGGCGACCGCATCCGGCTCCATCCGACAGAGAAGTACAGGTGCACAGAAAGAAAACTTATCAGCATTTCAAAAGAGAAGCAGCTCCATTTTATCGCAACACTCTCTTCCCTGAGTTAAAATGGTTATGCCTGTGAAATGTAGACACCAGATTGATCTACGAGCCTTCGCATAACTCAGAGATAGTATATTTCACCATGAAAATTTACACGACAGACTCCATCAATAATCTCACCCCAGAGCTCTAACATACAAGTACGGGTGCCTAGGAGGGACAATACTCTGGATCTTATCTTGCAGCAAACAGAGAACCTACCAAGGCTTCACCACAGCAACCCTCACCCCTCCCCCTCACCACTCCCACCATCAGCACAACAATTGGGTTCCATATTTTTTAAATCAGTCAATATTTATTGAGGGACTAGTACATGCGAGCCCCGTGCTAAGCGTTATGGAGGTTTCTATGTGCCTGGACCAATGCAACACTCAATAAAGGTTTGCTGTGGCTGCTGTTTAAGATACAGAGCACAGCCAGCCTTCAAAACGTTTACAATCTAATCAGACAGGGGAGACATGGACAGGGAAGATGATTCAGGATGTATACGGGCTCCATGGGAACGTAGATGTAACAGTGTCAGGCACAAAGAAGGGCACCACTAATGTCTTCGAATGAAGTCTGCATAAATGAAAGGTAAGCGTCCCTATCATGTGTTGGAGATCGTTGGAGGCTGGGAGGACGCAGCAGTTGGGAGAAGACTTTGCTGAGGAGCTGGGGCCTGAACTGAGTGGCATTTTATCCACTCGCTGTGCATATGCCCTTCAAATCATGCAAGAGTTCTCTGTCCTAGACTGCAACTGCCTGTATGCATCAGAGATGAGATCTATGGGGTTCTGCAGGCACAGGCCTCACACCCGGATAGACACTTACCTAAGCTTTTTATTCTGATGATAATAGCGATCGTATTGCAGTGTTCCCTTCTGTGCTGAAAAATGTCCACTGTCAAACGTATTTCCTCCACCTCCTCCCCAAGTCTTAAACGGTGTGCTGGCATGGTTTTTCTGAGCAGCTCGCTTGTGTATTATTTGTAATAATGGACATGAAGGTTACCATAATTATCCCGTCACCTCACATCAGGGTTTAGGGCACAGGACAGTTCTCACTGAGGTTTCAAACCACTGCTCCCGGCTGCCTGGCAAACTAGAAGCCTACTGGAGTAACTTCACTGACCTCTAGCTGACCTGCGGGGATCAATGAACAATTAATTACTATCATCCCGCTCCAGGAGAGATAGCACACTGCCATTTCTCAATTATAACTGGAAGTGCCCCTTGGCTGACAGCTGCCTGTTGGCCAAGCCAAGCTCCCTGCTGATTCTAACCAGCACTTCCCACCCCAGCTACACACACGCACACACACACACACAGAGATGTGCACACACACACGCGCATGCATGCACGTGCATGAGCCTAATTCAGACCACACTCATCTGCCACCACACCCACCCACAATCACACAGACCACACCGTCTTCCCATGCACTACACCCACACCCACAATCACATTAGTGTCTGACCCAGATACACCAATAGTCCTTATTAATATCAGTTCCTGATGTGCGGCGTGAGCACCTGTACCAGCATTGTCTAAGGGTACGTAGGGGTGGCCCACTGCAAAGGCACAAATCAGGAAGACTTTGTCTTTGCTATACTTCCTGTGACATCTCTGCCGGCACAACCTTTGGTACTTTCCACTGTCACGTCTTCCCTCTACCTCCATCCTAACACTCTGCGCTCTATCTCCTCCCCATTTCCCCCAACCATATAACCTACCCCTGTTCTAGCCCCTCCCCATGTAACACCACTCCTGATAGGTGACAAAGCTGGACTGATCAATTCAAACTGAGATAGTCACTGCCCCTGCTATCTTTAGCTACCACTCCTATAGTTAATCCTAAATTCACAAGAGTAAATATGGTGGCAACTTCACTCTGGTTCTGCCTGGAGGGGGGAAGTGGGCTATTTTTGGTCCTAGAAGCTCTGAGACCCCTCATATCTCACTAGGTGTGTGTGCCCTACTTTATTTCCATCATCAACTATTTACAAACTGTTCATTCCATTGGAAAGATCCACAAATGCATTAGCTAAGACTTTTTTGATTGTACGCAACAGAAATCCAGCTCAAAAAAGGAGGAAAGGCCAGGTGTGGTGGCTCACACCCATAATCCTAGCACTTTGGGGGGTCAAGGCGGGAGGGTCGCTTAAGACCAGGAGTTTAAGACCAGCCTGAGCAAGAGTGAGACCCCCATCTCTACAAAAAACAGCAAAATTAGCCAGGCATCACTGTGCACACCTGCAGTCCCAGCTACTCAGGAGGCTGAGGCAGGAGGATCACTTGAGCCCGGGAGTTCGAGGCTGCAGTGAGCTGTGATGAGGCTGCTGCACTCCAGCCCAGGTGACAGAGCATGGCTCAGTCCCAGTGGGATGCAGGTACTTGAACAAAGTCGTCAGAACTTGATCTCTGGTTTCCTCTGGGTCGGCTCTCCTCCCAGGCTGGACGTCTCCACAGGGCTCTCCTAACACCCGCAGGCGTACACTCCCCACAACGGACAGCTTCCACTGACAAAGGAGCGGCTCGTTCTGAGAAAGAGAAATTCCAACAACAGTCCCAAGATCATATCTTTTAGTCTAACTTCAACCAATCCCCATCCTGGAACACTGAATTACAGAAGACCCTTCTCCTTCCCAAGCCTCTGACTTCTCATACCCAGAGCGGACTTAGCCTGTGGCAGTCACGGCCGGCCCCTGCTGACCCTACTGCAGCAAAAGCACAAAGCTGGACTGAGGGATGCCAGCGACTACTTAGAGGAACTGGCAAGACCCATGGTGTCTGGTCCCTTGTCAGGAAGCAAACCCACCTTAATTTAATGACCTATGTACTGTGCCCCTCAATCAGAGTACGTGGTCCCCAGGAGGTGCTCACAAATGTCGTCATTATTAAAGGGACATGCTTATAACCCTACTCCTCACATTTCCACCTTGCCCCACACCCAGAAGAGAGCCCAATATCGGAACACACATTTCCAATGTCTCCCCCCACCCTCCACCCACACCCCCATCATGCACAGTTCCCACCAGAGGAAGGGTGGCTTCTCTGCCTGGTAAGACCAAGGAGGACCAGGCGAGTCCATTGGGCCACATTTGCCAGGAGTAGAGTCCCTGAGTGGAATGTGGACATGTCTCGCTAGTTCTCACTCAGACCTGCCTGGCTCCATCTGGGGCTTGCTGCCTTCCTCCCTCTGCACCCCGTGCACAGGGGACATCTGTCTCTCTCTAGGGGCCATGTGGCTGGTGTGAAAGTCCAGACTGGAGAGCCAAGCAGAAGACCTGGCTGTCCAATTTTCTAGACAGACCTATGCTTTGGGTAATATAAGTGACCCTTTGATCCCATTTAGTTCCTTAATTGGCTAAAACCAAGAGTGGAGAGGACATAAGTAATTAGCACCTCCACGCCTTCAAGCACAACAGTAGTAATGATGATGATGATGATGACGATGACGTGGGCTCTCTCCCCAAACCCAGAAGCATCAGGAGGACAGGCCAGCAGTGGTTGTGGTCTCTCACTTTCCCTCCCTAGGAGAACCATCAGCCCTGAGTGTCCCCCTACTGGGGGCTGAACTTTGTCCTCGGCAGAGAACACAAAAATAATTGGAAAGTGCTGTCTCCATCCTGCAGAAGTGCACCAGTCCCTTGGGCTTGGACACTAAATCATACCGGAAGACTATATATCTGCCCGGGGAAGGAAGGGAGCAATTGAAACCCAGTATTTAAAGGCAGTCTCAGATTTATCCTCCCTCTTGACAGCCTACAAACCGTTGGAGAATGGTCCCTGCCTTTCTCTGGATCATAAAACAGGATCCACAGTCCAGAAATTGGCCCTGAGAAAGTTCATCGCTCATTCTCATGTGACCTTCCTGAGAAACAAAAACTGCAGGCCAAAACTTAGCTTTAACATTCTTCTACTTCTACTCACTTGCTAAGCAAGAACTGTATTGTCTTCCCAACGATCCAAGATGTTTCACTTTTTGTGCATTTTACTAGAGCTAAATCTTACCCACTAGCTTTGTTCAACCAATGCCCCATTCTACACCACCGGACCCCACCTCAACATGCTCTCAGAAAGGAGTTTTAAGGCCAAACATTTTGGTCTGTTTCCATTCAGAAAGCTTTCCTATTGTTTGGACATTAATGAACTAAAATCCAAAGTCCTCAGCCAGTGACCTCACCCCCTAATCTGACTTTGGAAGTTTGCTGGCTCCGTGTCAAGCTGATTACTGACGACAGGCGATCAGTCATTGTGCCTTGGCTGTGGACAGGTGAGCCCAACCGCCCTGCAGGGCCAGACACAAGTCAACACAGGATTGCATCATCTGCAGCTCTCAGTCTGAAGAACCGCGGGTAACACGGTGTGCTGATAACCCCACGCCCAGCTTGCAGTAGGAGCTCATGATATTGTTGACAATTAACTTGATCCAGGAGACCAACATAAATCAATCACTACAGCTAAAAAAAAAGTTCTTGATCTACAGTGATAAATGTGCAGACAAGGTCAGTGGACTAGGTTTACAACTTTGCTATCTGAGGTGAGAATTTGGGGAGGAAGTTGCCAGTAGATGATCAGGGACATTTCTGAGAATATAATTTCCAGAAACCCATGTTGGACAACCGGCCTTCCCTTCCTTGCCCTCAGATCTGTTGCCTTTGCTGTGCTCCTTCATGTTTCTGGCTCAATACTGCCCCCAGTTCTCAGGCTTAACAATTCCTAGAGGGTCCCTGGCTGCAGGGCCATGGCCTCTGTCTGGAAGTCCCCTCCTGCCCCCCTCACTCCACGCCACTCCTTCCCCACCCCACTGGATGCCTCTTCTGTCTTTCAAGTTCCAGTCTAGAGGCTCCTTGATCCAGGCCACCTTCTTCGACCCCTCTTTCTGCTCAAGAAGACCTTAGATGTCCCCCGATAGGGCCTGTATTCCTTTCCTAGGGCTGTTGTAGCAAAGTACCACAGACAGGGTGGCTTAAATGACAGTCTCACAATTCTGGAGGCTGGAAGTCCCAGATC
Source organism: Propithecus coquereli (assembly GCF_000956105.1). Classification (NCBI taxonomy): domain Eukaryota; kingdom Metazoa; phylum Chordata; class Mammalia; order Primates; family Indriidae; genus Propithecus; species Propithecus coquereli. Next base: position 6,338,013 of record NW_012149396.1, on the reverse strand, counting down.
CCAAGGTTGGTGGGGTTGGTTCCTTCTGAGGGCTCTGGGGGGTGTTCAGTCCCAGTCCTCTCTCTTTGGCTTGCGATGGCCGTCTCCTCCCTGTGTCTCTTCACATAATCCCCCCTCTATGCCTCTCTGTGTCCAAATTTCCTCCTTTTATCAACATAGCAGTCGTATTGAATTAGGGGCCACACTAATGACCTCACTTTAACTTGATTACCTCTGTTAAGACCCTGTCCCCTAACAAGGGCACATTCAGGGGTACTGGGGGTTAGACATCAACAGATGGATTTGGGGGGAAGCAATCTGGCCCATAACAGGACTCTTACCATTCACACCTGGCCTCATGCCTCTCTATCTCTCTTCCTGAGGGCAGGACCAATGTCCTATTCCCCCTTCAGCCCCAGTGCCTGGCACAGGATAGGTTCTCAATTTTGTCCCTGATTTCACATGTCTGTCCCCTCTCTTCCTTCTCTTTATTTTGTATTGCTCCTTGCTGCTGACGGCATGGGCTCTGGTGGGTAGTTCCTGAACTGCCCAGCATGGGGTTGGGGCGGGGTGGAGGGATGCCTGCTGTTGGGGGTCCCCCGTGACGGCCCAGACACAGCCTCCCCATCTGCTTTGTCCTCTAGGGAGCTGCCATTGTGGGGAGGCATGTCCCTCCTTGGCAGAGTGTGCATCAAGCTAATTCTCTGGCTCCATTTCTTAATCTAACCAGTGGTTCCAGGAAACCAGCCATGTGCTCTAATGGGCCCTGTCATTAGAGGGTTGGCAAATGCTCACACTCTGGGGCTCCCCAAAGCCCTGGAGAGCTGGCCAAGGGCTGAGAGGCACCAAGGCCATATTCCAAAGCAGAAGGGCAGGAGGATCATAGTCCGACATTTTTTAAAGCCTGCATTTATTTAGTAAATAATGTATGTTAATGCAATATATGCTGTATTATGCAATATTTACAGAAACAACCTGATCCTCCTGTCCCAGGCTTCACTTGTCTGGTGCAGCTGCTCGGCAGGAACCCTGCCTCCCCCTGCAGCCAAGGACTCCTGCTAAGGGCAGCAAACGTGGGAGTGCAGACCCTGGCCCTCTTGTCCCCTACTGGGCTGCCTGCCTGCCTCCTTGTCCTTCCCTTCTGGGCCAAACCACCCACACCGCCATCTTCCACAGACCCTGCTCAGACCCACAAGACCTCTCTGATCGTGTTGGCCTTTGGTGACCTCTGGACCTGCCAGATCGCCTCATCCCTTGTCATTTGGCCCTCATTGTCATGCCAGAGGCCTTGCAACTCCACTGCAGCTACATCCGTTTCCCAAGCAGATCATAGTTATCCTTCCTTCCCAGGGCCCCAGAGCAGTGCTAGGGCCAAGCCAGCATTCTTCCGACTTTTGTTGACGGAAACCTTGGTGTCAAATAAGATCAGTGTTTGCTGGGGGTGTGTGTATGGGGCAGAGGAAGGCAATTTACATGAGAGAATTTTCTGGGGTGATGGAAATGTTCTTCTTCTTGACTGAAGTGAGGGTTACCTTATTATATACATTTTTCTAAACCCTTCAAACTGTACAACTAACATCTGTGTTTTACTGTATGTAAATTATACCTCAATAAAGTTGATTTAAGAAAAAAAAAAACCCTAATGTCATCATAACAACACATAGAACTGGTTTCCCTCATGTTTTGGCAACTATGAGGTTCTGACCTCATCCTCAGTAGATATCTGCTCTAACAACCAATTATTGCGACATGTTTGGCCTGTGATACTTGGTATAATCTGGGTTTGTTAGATACAGCACACAGCATCAATTTAAGAGAATACCTTGGTTCCTATAGTATCAGGAAAATATTTCCTTAACAACAGATTATTAAAATTCACATAAGACATATTTTATTTGCATAAAGTGGCCCAGGGCCTGGGGCTCAGCCCCAGGAGTCTAGGTTCATATCTGATGGTCCATGTGTTCTTGATCATGATGCTATTCCACTTCCCTAAGACCCAAGGTACTTCTGGAAGATTAGTAACACCATGCTCTCTTTTCTTTATTAAGGAGAATTGCAACTTGATATGACAATCAAGAAGGAAACACTCCTCCTAACACAAAATGGGTTGTAAGGTGATCCTTATCTGTATTTTGGATGACTTTCTGTGAAGTCTTATGATTGCTAGGACCAGGGAAGGATTAATACTGAAACTGCAATCACTGAGGGGGAAAAGCGGCTGGCTTCTAAAGCAGACCTGCCCTCCTACCCCACTGGAATCCCCCAAAATGTCACAGAGCCATAGAAACCTCCTTGGAGACTGACTGGCAAACTTAAAGACAGATCAGCTCTAACTTGGAACGACTCCAGAAAGGCATTTCTCAGATTATGTCCTTCTGAATATGATGTTTTGGGAGACACTGCCATATATTCTCTGAAGGAGAATTCAAAGTCAAACGTGTTTAAGAAATGTTGGGTCAAAGTTAAACACATTTCCTTCCTTGAGTACACTTCAGAGCTTTTATGACATCGAGTGAATTATGAAACTCTGAATGTAGTTTACCATGTTTCTTTTGACCACAGAAAGTTGTTGGTGGTTGTCGTGGTGTATGTGTGTGTGCTGAAGGTAAATTGTTTTTGCTAAATGTTTGTTTTTGCCAAATGTCTGTTAACATCTTGAGGGAAACCACAGAGCAATGTTTGGGAAAACATTGCTATAGTGGGTAGAAGACGGGGTGAAGATTCAGATAAGTTAATATCGTAGCCGACCTCCAAGATGGCACCCAATGATTCTCACCTCTTGGTATTTCTATCTTTGTGTATTCCCTTCCCACATAACGCTGACCTGTATAACTGGCAGGATATTACAGAAATGATGGAGTAGGACTTTTGAGGCTAGGTCATAAAAGACATTTCAGCTTCTTCCATGCTCTCCCTTGGACCATGAACTCTGGGGAAGCTGGCTGCTGTGCCATGAGGAGCTCGAGCAGCCCTGTGGCAGGGGGGTGGGGAGGACGGGTGGTGTCCGCATGTCGTGAAGAGCTGAGGTCCTTCCCTACAGCCAGCACTGGCTTGCTGGTCATGAGATGTTTTCCTCAACTAATAGGAAGACCAGTGGTGATTGGCAGCAGCATGTGGCTCCCATAATTTCATTTCCATCCGCTGGATATAGGCAGACATTTTCCTTTACCTAATGTCAAAAGTGAGCTTGCATTACATTAATTTAGCAATGTAATGAGAATAGCATAATGTTCCCTGCAACCACTACCTGCCTGTCTTGGACTGTAAACCCCTAGGTGCAGGACAAGTAAGGCATGTGGAACAGAAGTTCTTGTTTTACTTAAGAGTTGTGCTCATGGAAAAGGTAACAGTGGTGCCCAGGGCACTGTTTGGCCCATCCATCAGCTTTCATCCTGTTCCTTGAGTCAATGAACCGACTCTTAAAATCCGACAAAGAAGAGAATCTCATGATCTCAGCAAGAAATCACATTCTATTAATATTTTAATGTTTGCTTTGCTACAATAAGATTTTGGTATATGATAGGAGAAAGTTTTGAGCTACTTCCTTCAAAAGAAGGGTATGAGGTATAAAATAAGCTTTAAAGATTCCACACTAAATAATGTCAGTAACACCAATGTGAGGCTAAATTTGAATTTTCTTGAAAAATAATAATGATTTTTTTTAAAAAAAGTCATGAATAGATAAATATGATCACGAACTCCCAAGTTGAATAAGGGAGGCTACATTTCCCTGAGCCTTGGAACAAGGCTAATAAAATATTGCTTTTGCAGAGAGCCCCTTTCTTGGAAAAAGAGCTCATAAAACTTTATCATACATATATTTGCTCTACTAATGTAATCATTTAATCTCCTCCTGCTTTTTTTTTTGAAGGCGTCTTTACTACCATGTGGCAGGAACCCCAGACTAATTGTGTTTACAGACAATGTCAAGCCATCTTCTGGAAAGGCTTGAGTTTCTGATGGAATTCAACAGTGAAAAATACCACATGATTTTTCCCTTTATCAAAAAACATTCCTACGGTTTACTAGGCTTGTAACCAGTGTCCCTCCAAAGCAATGAGCCTGTCGCGCTGATTACCCTTATCTGCCGCCTCCTCGCTCATGCGCTCCGCACACAGGCTGCCGTGGGAGAGTAAACACCACCCTGGACCTTACCTTTTCACCTCTTCCTAATCTTCCTTCAGGGGCTCCTAGCAACTGTCCAGCCCTCAAGAACCCAGGTGTAAAGGGGGAGGTGTGAACTCAGACAAAGCAATTAGGTCTTTGGACCAAGAGAAGGAAACTGGGAGGCTTCATTCTGGGATCTTCATCAACGAGGTTGAGCTGGACACACCCTACCAGGGATAATGCAACCTCCCAGCCAGATGCATCCACTTCCACATGCCCTGTTGTTCTTCCATTTTGCCCAGAGATGTGAGAAGCCAAGCGCCCCCACTCTCTAGTGGAGTGCTGGGGTTTGCAAAGAGGAAAGGGTGGCAGGGCAAGCCATCCTCCCGGAGAGCACTGGAGTGTGCCTTGGGAACTGCCTGGGCATTCAAACCCAAAGTCTGGTTTTGTCCTACTCCCAGCTGCCTTTCCCACAAGAGATGCCTCTCTGTCTGTATGGAGATTTTATCCTTTTAATAGTAAATGAAAAGAGAGAAAAGAGCCGATTCCAGCAGTTTAGGGACCTAGAGAGCATTTTCAAAGCCAATGTTCAAATGTCTCTAGTCACTACTCTCCAGTTCTCTTCCTGACAGAGCTGGTTATAGCTCTTGATATGATTGGAATTCCATATCCACGCTTTCCGCCTCTGCTCTTGATCGAAGCCCAAACAGCTCAATATATGGTTGTCTGAATCAATGGATGGATGGATGGATGAATAATTTTTCTCATGGATTATATCACTCCATCTGAACAACCTGCTGAGATATGCTGGTCATGTATTCCTCCCCCTTTGGCACATGTGCAAACGGAGCTGCAGGGGACCCGAAGACACTCTTAGGCTATGTGGAGAGTGAGCAAGAGTGGATTGGAACTCACAGTGCTCCTTCCACCTCGTAGGAAAGATGAGAAGCAAGGTAAGTGGATAGTCCACAGACTACATCTTGATTATGTCCATTTTCAGTTGATCATTTAACCCAGAAGTAATCGGCCTGCTCCCTCTGCTTGGGGTGGCCTCACTCCCTCCCACTCTATTGGTGCTCTTTAACTATTCACTAAATGAGGCAAGATGCTGGTAGGTGCTGAGAGACTGAGAGAGAGACACGAAGAGGAAAAGAGGGCAGACATGGCCGCAGAGGCATGTGAGGCACGTTGGGCGTCGATGGCAAAGGAGGACCCGGTATTGGTTTTCCATTTCAGGGATGAGGAAAGTGGGCTCAAAGATATGAAGTCTCTTGCCCAAAACCACTCAGCAGCAAGTGGCATAAGTGGGCCACCCAACTCCCGAACACAGTCATTAACTGAAGAAGACACAAGGTGCCAGCCAATGCGTACATTCAGGGGGCACGTGACACTGCTGGGTTGAGGTTTCTCTTCTCCCCCCGTTGCTAGGCCCTAGTAGAACTCTCTGCTCTTCTGACATTGATTAAGTGTTGATCCCTATGAAAATACAGCCCCCACATACACAAAAGCTAACATTTAAACCTCTTAAAAGCTTTACCTTGGTAGGAATGAGATTTCACCCCTTGTCTAAAGGCATATATTCGTATTAACAGTGGATGGGCCAGCGTGAGAGTGTCTTGCCCACCTCCACCTCTGCTTCACCCCACTGGGGAAGGAGGGATACCTGCCCTAGGGTTCTGGGGATGGCCAAACACATGACACTGACAGATGAGTTGACAGCAGTTTATTAGTCACATATACTCACAGCAAAGGGGAGGAAGAGACCACATCCCATGCAGGACCACCTGGGGTTGAATTCTGGAGCGGAGTGAACTGGCAGGGGCTGTGGGAGGTGAGCTTTGTAGTAACAAAAGGGTGAGATGATGCCCCTTGGTTCCCACAGGAGGATGTGATTGGTGAGTGTGAATAACGTTGCAGGCTGGTGGGGACATGAGATGCATTAGATGGAGGACCAGGTGGGGTGCAGTTAGGTGGGTTGGGGGAACTCTCCCGGTGGGCAGGCTTTCCTGCTGCCTGTCTGGACAGAGCAGGGGGATTCATAGTTAGGCCTCTGGGGCAATGTGAGGCTCAGAGATATCAAGGCACCTCATGAAATTTTAGGCCTTACAATACAAAGTGAGATCTGGGGGTGGAGGCTATAGAACGAGAGAAGGAGGAGGGAAGTCTCACAACGTTGCCCAAGATGGGCCCATCCTCCCAGAGTGGCTGACAGCACCCCAGCCCGACACACACACAGACCCCTCTGCTGTAGCCCATCCATGCTGTGGAAGACTTAACAGCCATTATGGACATTTGCTGTAAAAAGGACTACAGTGACAGGAAAGAATATCCCCCAATATAGTGTGGAGTGAAACACACAAGGAACTGAACAGTATATAGAATAAGGTCCAATCAAATATTAAAATGACAGTAAGCCCAATAAGTTACTGCCAACAGTTCTCTCTGAGTGGTGGAACTATGAGTGACTGGTGTTCTTCTGAGTGATTTTTTTCTAGTTTCCATTAGAATTACTTTTTTTTTTGTTTTGAGGGGGTTTTTTTTGTTTGTTTGTTTTTTCGAGACAGAATCTTGCTCTGTCACCCAGGCTAGAGTGCAATGGCATCATCATAACTCACTGCAGCCTCAAACTCCTTGGCTCAAGTGATTTTCCTGCCTCGGCCTCCCGAGTAGCTGGGATTACAAGTGTGGTGCACACCATGGTGCCTGGCTAGTTTTTCTATTTTTCATAGAGACGGAGTCTCGCTCTTGCTCAGGCTGATCTCAAACTCCTGAGCTCAAGCAATCCTCCCACCTCAGCCTCCCAGAGTGCTAGGATTACAGGCCTGAGCCACCACGCCAGGCCTAGAATTACTTTTTAAAGTCATGTGGAAAATAGAAAGTAATTTACAAGTTAAAATTACGGTAATACTAGTCTCGTAATTGCCCATGTACTTACCTTTGCTAGAGAACTGTTTTCCTTCATGTAGCTTTGAATTACTTTCCAGCTTCTTTTCATTTCAACCTGAAGGACAGACTTTGTTTAGCATTTCTTGCAGGACAGATCTAGTGGTCACAAACTCCTAGCATTACTTTTTGAATGCATTAAGAAAATAATATTTGGGGAAAAGCAAACTCAGAAACCAGAGAATGGACTGCCCCTGCTGTATGGAGGCAACTTCAGGGGTAAAATATCCAGCTCTGGAGACCACTTCACCAGAAAGTTCTACAGATCATGCTTTGGAAACAAGAATGACAATGCTGAAGGACCTGTCCGGTGGAACAGACAGCAAGAGGTGGAACCTCTCAGTAACCAGAGAGAGGTCAGCAAGAGCTCTGCCACTTAGGCCCTGTGAGACCTCAGGAAATCACTTCACTTCTAGGATCTTGTTTCTTCACATACGAAGATGGAGAGGGGTTGGATTTGGGTGACTAACTTGCAAACCCAGGCGCCTTCAGCATTTGGATGCAACGCAAGTGAGCGAGGCAGCTGTCTCTCAGATGTCCATTCAGGACGGAGCCCAGAGTTGAAAATCTCTCAAACTTTATTTTTATTTGTAATCTCCTCATTTTAAATGTTGACAATGAATTCATCTTAAAACAAACAAATAGAAAAACAAACCAAAACACCACACAGGTCAGAAAAAGACATGCCCGTCATGGGGACCCATCTAGCCACCAGTTCATGACATCTGGATTAAGTGACCTCTGAAGTCTCCCCTAGCTCTGGAACTTTGCAGTTCAGTGGGGATTGCTCATTTCTCCTCTTGTGATGTGACAGGTACAATAGGAAGGGTCACACCTAGGTGCCTTCTGTTTTTAAGGCAGCACTCTGAAGCCTGGACCAACAGGTGTTGGACGTTCTCAAGCTCATGGATTTTTCTCTAACTCTGTGGTGGGCCTTTGGCTGAGCTCACCCATCATGTTTAACACGGCTGTCTTACTCTTGTTCCCATCTCACTGAGGGTGACCATGTCACCAATGACCTCTGTCATACTCCAGTGCCTTCAGGTGTGTAAATAAGGAGCTTTTCCTTCCAAACCGGACAGATCAGATGTACTACGTTTGCACATTACAAAGCATGTATGTGCAGTAGAGTCTCAGTTATACAGGAAAGAGAGGTTCCAGAAATATTTAAAAAAAAAAAAAAGTGTGTAAGTATGAGAAGGGTCACCAGATAATATCAGCTTTTACAGATAGGAGCAGCTCGGAGGGAGTCTATAAAATGCTCTTCACAGAGACTCAAAAGGAGTATTGATTTTTTTTGGAGCAGAAGGGGTCAAAATTACCTGCCTTGCACAACGGCAGCCACCGCTCCGCCACTCTGGACCTTTCGAACAAAGAACAAAGTCAGGAAAAGGCAGAAAGATAGAGCCGGAAAGGGGAACAAAGAGGAAGGCATTGTCTGGTTCTGGCAAACCCTCCCCCGGACGCGGCACTGAGGCGAGGTGAAGCTCTTCAGCAAAACCGGAACCTGGTTTCATGTGGTGGCTGCTGCAGGTGACGGCCACCTCCAGGGACCTGCTTTGTGTCTGCAGGAAGGTGGTGGGAAAGGTCACCGCAGGGCAGGCTGTGGCCCGATGGCACTGGCAGCCAAAGATTTCCCAGGTTGATTCACCTGCTCCTGCAAGTACATAAAATGCCCAGAAGGCACCAGACGTTTTCATAGTCCAGCGGGATCGTGCTGAAATCAGCACTGCAGGGTCCGGTGGCATGGCATGCCTCCTGTCATCTGAGTATGCATGCTTGCTGCTGCCTTTCGCTCTGAAAGGATGGGCATATGGAAGGAAGGAAGGGGTTGCTTTTGTGCTCTTGCAAAAGATGACCCAGCACCAATGGGAGAGGTCCCTGGCCCAAAGGGGTACAAGAAGGCATCCTTAGGAAGGATGTAGGATTTATAATCAGAGGTCATTTTCCTGGTGGCTGTACCCAGGAAGATATCATGATGCATAAACAAGCAAAGCTCTGGGGGTTAGCAACAGAGCAGACAGCAAGCAGTGGCATTTTAACCCTTGCTACTTCCTGGAAGTGGAGAGATCCTATTCCTTAGGTCTCCCACCCTTCCAGGTTCTGTCCAGTTGCCTGCTAGACCCGATTCACCTACAAAGGATCTAAGCACTGAGGTGAGTGTGAGGCTCTGAGAAGGCTGCTCTGGAGAGCCCCGCAGGGCATCCTACCTGCCACCCAAATTTGAATGGACGTTCCCAGGCCTGGGTGGAGATTCTGGGGACTGGAAGAGAAGGCGTGACATAGTGGAGGACGGCAAGGGTTATGGGAGGACGAGAAAGACAGGCCTACATTGCCTGTGTTCCTGTGGTGTGATCCTGCCTCTGGAACATGTGATCTTCCACATGCAGACTCCAGCTGATCCCACAAACAGCCCTGAGGAGGTGGAGCTCAGACCAAGTGTTCCCTCCAGGACTTCCCCATCATGTGAGAACTTCGAGGCTCCCCTCCCCCATCACAGATGCAACGGAGCAGGGCTGGGCCATTAGGAAGGTCAGAGACAACGTGAAAAGGGCTAAGTTCTGAAGTAAGACACTTGCTTAAAACAGAGCGGGGCCAGCAGACGAGGGCTGTGGGTCATCCCTGCCTCCTCCTGGTGAGGGAAGTCAGCCACAGGGTGATACTGCCAGGCAGGGGAGCCACAGGGATTAGGGTCTCAGGAGCTGGAAAAGGAGCAAGGAGATGAAAGCTACAAAAGACGGGCAGAAGGGGTGGCCATGGCTGCACAAAGAACCTTCTGCCCCAGCAGAGGCTCCCTGTGAAAGCTCACAGCTTGACCCCTTACAAGAGCCTCGGTGGTACCTTTTCCAAAGCCTTAGTCTCCAAGCCCGGTATCCAGACACGGGGCAGATGCAGGTATGAGAAAGTTACCTGTTGGCAGGAGCGAGCCCAGGACTAGCGTCATTTGAGAGCCAGCCGGAGCCAGCCAATGCCCAAGGAGTCTGTAGAATGACTGAGGCCACAAGGCACAGGTGGGGAGGATGAGTTGGGATCACAGACTCAGTGCCTACAGGGAAGAATGGGGCCTGATCAGGTGAGAAAGGTCTAGAGGCAAGAATAGTTGAGTTTCGTGTGGTGGCTGTGAGTGAAAAGTCTGACCCAGACACCAACTTCCCACACACTGAGCTTCCAAGATGGTCTGAGCATGTCTCTTCCCGGAAACTTCCTTGGTACCCAGAGGTAGAGTCCTCAGGGCTTGATTAGGTCGAGGTCTGACCAATGTGGTCAGCTTCCTCCCAAGACTGAGTCCCAGGGGAGGTTCTGCCTCCGATGGCCTGAAGGCAGAAAGAGCCCTCAATTCAAGGAGCCAGTCGAGCTCCTTCCCATCCCAGGGCTGTGTGAGTGGAGAGATTCTCCCTAGCCTGGACGTTAAGGAGAATGGTTACATATCTATGATAACAAATCAGTTAAAGGATGGAGGAAGGTTCGGGTTAAAGGTGGGACTTTTAAGAAGCTTCTATACAACAATAAATTCTATTCATCGGAGTTTCTCAACTTCGTAAAATTTCACCAGTCAAATCCCCTTCCTAGGACCCTGTCACTTTCTCTCTCCTCCCACTTCCCTAATCATCCCTTTAGGCTCAAACACGAACTTGAACTAAAATATTTATAAAGAGGTACTATTAGCAAAATTTATTAATTAAGGTTATATTTACACTTCTGTTATCAACCAATAGTAGTCTTCCGTCAACTAAGTTCTCCTTCTTTTGCAACTAGTCATCACTGCCGATCGCTGAAAGATTAAGGGCTTCCGGTGTATGGAGCTGCCCAGGTTGTTCAGGTCTTGCATTAGTGCCCGCACTCAGCTCAGTGTTTCCTAACAACCTGACTCTCAGGAGGGCTTAAGACTCACCTTGGGTAATAAATGGTTTCTATCACAGCGGCACCACAGACAGAATCCTAAGAAAAGATTTCACTAATGGCCCTGATGGTTTACAGGGATTAGCCTAATCTTTCCCACCAGCAATTCTCTCTCCTCCGTCTACTGGGGATTCTCCCAGGCAGCCCACCACCCGCCTGAGCAAACAGTGGCCACAGGAAGGAAGGAAGCTTAGAGAGACTTGTTCAAGTTTGAAAATTGAACATAGAGAAGAGATGTTTATCCTGCAAAAGGTCCTCTGTGTAAAAGATGGGAAATGGGGCTTTGCCCTTTTTGGAACTCTAAAGCCTCACTCTGGGTTTATCCACTTAACAATGGAGTGAGGCTCTTCTATAAGAGAAGAGGACTTCTCAACGTCATGGAGCTGGGGCAAGAGCCCAGCTTGGACTCCTCAACCCCGCAGGCCTGTTTTCCCCACATTGCATGTTCTTATAAAATGGAAGCTGGCCACGGAGGGTACGACTCCTCAGACACTAGTAGAACCTTAAACCAAGACCTCACATATCTCAGCATGGAGAAGCTTGGGAGTAGTAGGGAAAAGCTACACTGGACCTTAGGATAGTAAATGCTCTAAAAAGGTGCATAGGTTCATGAACGTTTTCTCTCCAGCCTTGACTCATCCAATGATCCATTTTATAAATGAAGAAACTAAGGTTTAGAGAAGTTAAAAGATTTGCCCAAGGTCACCCAGCTAGTTATCTGAGTGAAATAAACATCTTGGGACTCCACCCCCAGGCCAGTATTCTCTGCCACACTGTCCTCCCACGTCCCATGGGTCCATTTCATAGCATGCATTTCTGCTTCTTGCCACATTGAGAAAAGATGCACACAGATTGTTTAAAGAAAAACAGGGGGGACCGAGTAGTTCCAACTTCTAGGATGTTACCCTGCTGATGTATTCTCACGTGTGTGACACAATATGTGTATGAGATTATACTTTGCAGCCTTTTTTTGCAACAATTAATGATTGGAAACAACCTAAATGTTCACCAACAGGGGATTATTGATATAAATTATGGTATATCCATGCAGTAGACTACTACACAATTATTAAAAAGAATGAAGCAGGTAGGTATAATGAAGTGTATGTACTGATGTGAAAGACTTAAAAGACACAATGTTAAGCAAGATACACAACAGTGTGTGTGGTGTGCTTCTGATTTTGCAATGTGTGTGTGTATGTGTAATTGCCTATATAGAATCCATTTTAAGACTATTCTAGGAATATCTAGGATACTGGAAACAGTTGTTACCTTTTGGGTATTGTTTGAAATGTAGCAGGTACTCAATGAATACTTGATATTGGAGGGACAAAGTCCACCCTAGCTAACATTGGCTTTCCACCAAGCATGAACTAGAAGTCTATGTATCCAATTATTCTTATTCCCTAACGTTGACACCACAGCCCAAGGCAAGATTCTCAGACTTCATGGAGTGAATGTCCATTTGTAGCAAACATCTTTGCAGTCTGATGTATCCAACTGGGTTACAGCAAAGCAACAGGAAGCTCAGCTTTTGGAGCTGGAGCACTTATCATAGTTCATAATGCCAGGAGGAGAAACTCACCAGCCACATTTGCATCCCACAGGAATACTTAAAATGTTTCCTAGACACCATCTAATGGGAAGTAATATTCTCTTCAGTAAAACATACAGGAAAGTGGCCCAAAGATCCCAGTAGAAAGACAGACTCCCTTCGCAAAAAAATCACAGGAGAGAGCCAAAATCGGAAACATCTTTTTTAATTTATAAAATTTTATCAAAGACATATACGCCCTCATGCTGGTGAGATCACTCCCTTTGGGGACCACACGTGGACATCCCACCATCTAGGCTCACCATCCCCACCACAGCCTGCTGGCTCTGAACTCCCCTTCCTACGGACTCCTCTCTCTTCTCCAAAATGACAACTAGGTAAGAATGGAATGAATGAAATATACTAACAGGCGGATACACAGTAATAACCCAATGGTTTATATTTTCCAAGAGTTGAATGTTTTATTAGGAGAAAACTTACAATAAAGACCTTACACTAAAACTAATCATAGCCAATAATAAAAAAAAGAGTAGCCAATACTTACATGGCACTTGCCAGGTTCCAGGCACAATTCTAGGCACTTTACCAAAACTAATCCATTTAATCTTCCCAATAACCCAAGGAGGTCAGTAATACCATGCACAGTGTCACAGGTAACTGTCCTCACTCTGTAGATGAGGAGATTGAGGTTAATTAAGTCTCCACAGGTCCACATTGAGTAAGTGGTCCACGTTGAGAACTCAAGCCCAGAGGGTCTGGCTCTGAAATCAGAGCTTTAACCACACTGCTGGAGATCAGCCGGAGGCTTTGAGCACTGAGATAAGCTAATAATGAGATAGCTTGTATTCCTGATGGCATAGCAGTCAGAGCTGCCATGGGCTCCCTCCTACTCCAAACACATAGAAGCACTGGATAACATATAACTATAAATTTATAGCCAAGCTGAAAAGAAAGAAAGAAAGCTCACCAGGTACCAGCGACATAAAAAGAATACCAAATGGGGCCAAAGGTGCTGGAGAGAGCAGGGGGGTCTTGGTCCTGGACTTTGGCCCCCGTGGCTGGCACAGAAACAGCGCACGAGGCCTGCAGCCCACATTTGCTTGGTAGAAGGAGTGGACCTGAGACCCAGCCTCTACCCAGGCCTTTGGAAAACCTGCCTCCTCCATGGAAAAGTGCAAAGAGACATACCGTCTGCCTGGCGTACCGGAAGAAAAACTGTCTCCCTGTGACCTTGACAGCCCAAGACTGAACTTCCAACAGAGGTGAAGTCCAAACGTAAACCACCCATATGGTGGGCTGAATTCCAAGCCAAGATATTTATACAAACTATTCACAAAACAATGGGCCCCAGTGCTCATAGCAGAGGCAAATGCAAAACCTCTTTGTCTGTAAATGTCCACCGCCCAGGACAAAGGGACTCCTACACAAAAAACAACCACCACTGAGGAGAAGTCAAAAGCCTAAAATGATATGAGGACAGGACCTACCCCAGGGGTTACAGCAGCCGGCACTCCTGACGCTTCTATTCCTGCTCTTTCGTCAGCACACTCCTGTTGTATGTTTTCCATTTGTCTTCCTCATAGGCACGTGGCTCGGTGTTGTGGTCCTGTTTGTCATTGCTTTATCCTCAAGGCCCATAGCAGTGGCAGGTGCATTCTAGGCATCCAATAAATATTGATCGCACATTGATAAAAACAATCATACATATTGTTTATGGCGATGTCATAGATAATGTATGAAACCTGGGTAATATCAGGAGGGAGGCTCCCTCTGGGAGGAGACGGAAGGCAAACATGGGGTTAGCCGGGGATGGCGCTTCCAGCTCTATCTATAAAGGTTCATTTCTTTAAATAACGATGAGAAGCCTTATGGCAAAATATTAACATTTGTTATATCTGGGGGGTGGATACATGGGAGTCTTATTCTCTGTGCTTTTCTGTGTGTTTGGAGTATTTAATAATTTAAAAGAAAAACAAAGAAAGGAGGGTATTTTCAGTGAAGGAGCCTCTGATCCCACCACGGGGCCTGGAGGCTGCCCTGATCCTACATCTGCATTCGGACCGGCCCTGGTTAAGTCCAACAGCCCCAGGGACTGGGCGCCCGTTTGCATTCAGACCTTTTGATTGCAGAGGTGGGTAGCAAGAGGGACAAGGCTGAGTGGCGGCTCGCCGGCAACACAGGGCCCGCTCCGCCAGGGGCTGCGCCTCAGGTGCGATCAGGAAGGAGGGATGTATGAAAACCACCACTCACAGAGCTCCCTGCAAAACTGCAGGAATTAAAGACATCAGCTACCAATGCACCTTGCAGCCAGCTAGGGATTTCTGTCCGGAGTGGAGCCTGGCCCTGGATCCCGCCCCGGGGAGCCCGTGCCGGGCGCCTCAGGGGGCGGGGTCGCCCGTGTCGCCGGAGTCGCCTGGGACTGCCATGGGCTTGCCAAGTGACCCGAGCTCAGGCTACCCGCCGGCTCTTCCAGAAGCGCTGGGAGCGGAGGGCTGGAGGTGGGGTGCGCCCCCCTCCCCGTGAGCCGGGGTTGCAGCAGGGGTGGGCCGGGGTGGGCGGAGGTCCAGGACCCTCGTCGGCTCTGGCTCCACTACGCAGGGCAGCGCAGCCCGAAGGAAGAGGGGAGCCGACGCCCCTCCTCTCTGACCATTCCCTCCTCCCCTCCTCAAACCGGGCCACAAGAAAAATGGAGCCCATCCGCTCAGGTGATCTCTGGGCCTTAATGATGCTGGTTTCCGCCTTGCAAATGATCGCAGGCCCGCTGGTTGAGCGAGCCAAGTAAACCTTTGCTAAGTGCTTATGTCACTTAAGCACCTGGCCCAGGAGATGCAAGCAGCTCTGTCCAGCAGAGATCTAAAACGCAGGCCACAAGATGTCAGCCACATACGTCATTTTTAATTTTTCTAGTAGCCGCATTAACGAAAGTACAAAGAAAGAAGTAAAATTAACTTTTTAATGAATAGACTTTTTAAAAAATCAGTTTTTGGTTTACAGAAAAATTGGCAGGAAGTACAGGGTTCCTATATACCATCCCCCAAACACACACACAAACACACACCCACTTCCCCGTTAGCATCTTGCATCAGTGTGGTATATTGGTTACAACTGATGATACATTGTTATATTTGTTACAACTGATGATACATTGTTATATTTGTTACAACTGAGGACACATTGTTATTAACTAAAACCCATAGTTTACATTAGGTTTCACTCTTTGTGTTGTACACTTCTACAGGTTTTGACAAATGGATAAATGACTTATATTATCACTGCAGTACGATACAGAATAGTTTAGCTTCCCGAAAAATCTCCGCACTTCCTCCCATCCTCCACTCCCTGGCAACCACTGATCTTTTACTCCACAGTTTTGCCTTTTCCAGAATGTTGAATAATCAGACTCTTACAGAATGTAGCTTTTTCAGAGTGGCTTCTTTCACTTAGCAATATACATTCAAGGTTCCTCTATCTCTTTTCCTGGCTCGATAGCTCATTTCTTTTTAGCAGTGAATAATATTCCATTGTATGAATGCATCCCAGTTTTTTATCCATTCACCTACTGAAGGACATCTTGGCTGTGAAATTAATTTTAATAATATATTTTATTTAACTCAATATAGTCATAATACCACTTCAACATTCAATCAGTATT
>NW_012149396.1:6255557-6320614 GCF_000956105.1 Propithecus coquereli | reverse complement strand
AAACAACTGGAGACATGGGTTAGAAAAGTCTCCATGAGCAGGAAGAAGCCATTTGGCTACTATACATATATGGGGGAGGATCCTGAGTACCCCCAGAGCAGGAGGGAGGGCCTAAGGGATGGACAGCTCTGGGATGACACCCAGAGAGGGAAGTTCCAGCCAGAGGGCTGGATGGAGACAGGAAAGATGTAGGGACAGCCAGGCTCTTTCCAGCTTATTGTCCTTTACTAAAATTGAAATAAGAACAAACAAAAATGTTTCTGGGTTACACTTTGGGAGGATAATAAATAAGGTGGGGTTTATTCTAGAAGACTCTTTATAGGTACCAGGTGAATAGAAAAGGACTCTGGTTATGTGGCCTTGATCCCCTAGTCACCTTCCCAGAGGAAGAATGCAAGCCTACCCCACTGAGTTTTTATTTCATTTCTTCACAAGTTTCTAAGTTAATGACTAAGATCCCCTGATGAGTGGAGTTTTAACTGTCACGCATTTTTATTGTCCTGAAATGAACCAGAGCAAGTGGGTGTTGAAAGGAGAAACAAGAAACCCCCATATCCAGGTTAGTTCTGGAAAGTTGGCAGCTTCTGACAAATTATACAGATGATGTCACATCCCATGCACTGGGCATCATCTGTATCCACATCAGCATCATCTAAATGAGGCATGAAAACAAGCTCAGAGCGCAGCTGTTTGCAGCTTACTGAATGTATCTTCCCTGTCCCCAGAGATGTGATGCCTCGGGGAGCCCAGGAACAGTAAGACATCCCGTCCTAAGTCCTGGCCACCTCTGAATACATAGTCAGGAAACCTAGGATCCAAGCCCTGATCAATCACTGGCCAGCGGTGGGCCTTTCCTTTTCATTTCTGTTTTTTGCATCAGACAATTAGAGGTAATAAAATCTTCCTAGGATGTTGTGATGATTACAGGTGAGTTGTCAAAATGCTTGGCAGCTGTCAATAATATAAGGCAGAGCTGAGTACATTATATGCAGAAGAAAATGTACAGCAGAGATTTCCTAAAAGCCAGCAAAAGGTCTTGCTTTAATAAAATAATGATTTGGTCACAATTTAGAAAATGACCACCATTCTTTCATTGGCTGCATGCAATTAAAAAAAAAAGAAGGACAAGAGGGAGGAAGGGAACGCAGGAGGAAGAGAGAGTGAAGATAAAATTAGAAAGACAAGATTGGTTTCCTTAACTCGAAATTCAATCCTGTCATCTCCTTGACAACTGGCCCTGCTGAGGGACAGGGGGGCAGAGGTCAGGTCCCAGGGGTTCACCTGCCTCAGCAGAAATCCAGGCCTGGGGCCTGGCTGGCCGGCAATCTGGAAAACCTGAAGTGGGAAGCTTGTGGCCGGCCTGCAGCTGCCGTCTCCCCTGTGTCTGGCTGGCAAGAGAAGGGGCGGCCAGTGCCCGGGGCTGCTACCTCGTGGAGGCTGTGGAATAGGAGGGAGCACCCACAGGTGAGCCACAGGTGATGAAGTCCCAGCAGAGCAGCGTCAGGCCATGGCCAAGATTATCGGAAGTTCTGTCCTGGACTCCGAGTCTAGAAACTCTTCCAGAGCTCTGTCTTTTGAGGGATAATGGCCTCTGTTCCTCTCCTCCCTTTCTGCAATGGTAAGAGAACAATGCCATGCAGTCCTTGCAGCTCCATGATCGACCCACGCTGGACCTGTTCGAATGCCAGTTCCGATCAGGTCACAGTGGGCAGGGCTGAGTGACACTGTCAGAGTCCAGCCCAGATGTCTTTTGCTCCCTTAAGTAATGTTGACATTCAGACTACAGGTTCATAAGAAGCAAAGACTTCAGTGCTGCTATGGTCTGAATGTTGGTGTCCCCCAAAAGTGGTATGTTGCAACTTAATCCCCAATGTGATAGTATTAAGAGGTGGAACAGTTGGGGAAGTGATTAAGTCAAGAGGGTTCTGCCCCCATGAATGGGATTAGGCCATTACATTAATATTCTTGAAAATGAGGCACATGGGCGACCTGAGACCAAGGCGGATAACGAAGAGCTGAAAGCTGCAGTGGAAGTGAATCCATCTCAACGTATACATGAATTAGCAGCAAGGTTTGATGTTACTATTCCAACAATATCGGATCATTTGAAACAAATCGTCAAGGTAAAGAAGCTGGATAGATGGGTTCCACATGAATTAAACAAGCATCAGAAGAGAAATCGCCTTGAAGCTTGCCTTTCTTTGCTGTCACGACATAAAAGCAAACCATTTCTATACCGTATTGTTAGGTGTGATGAAAAACGGATTCTTTTTGACAATTGCAAGTCTTTGGCACAATAGTTGGATAAAGATGAAGTGCCAAAACACAGTCCAAAACCGAATATTCATCAAAAAAAGCTAATGGTGTCTGTTTGGTGGTCCCACGCTGGTATTATCCACTACACCTTCATGAAACCTAGTCAATCGATTATAGCAGATGTCTACTGCAACCAGTTAGATAAAATGATGAGAATGCTTGTGATTAAGCAGCCGAGATTTGTCAATGGAGACAGGCCAATCCTCTTGCAAGGCAATGCTCGATCGCATGTCTCACAAACAACACTGCTTAAACTACAGAAGCTGGACTTGGAAATTCTCTGTCATCCACCGTATTCACCAGAGCCTGCATGAACTGACTGCCACTTCTTCCAGGCTTTGGACCACTTCTTGCAAGGAAAGGTACTCAATTCTCAACAAGCCGTGGAAAATGCCTTTCCCGATT
The DNA here is from genome assembly GCF_000956105.1 of Propithecus coquereli. Classification (NCBI taxonomy): domain Eukaryota; kingdom Metazoa; phylum Chordata; class Mammalia; order Primates; family Indriidae; genus Propithecus; species Propithecus coquereli. The sequence continues at coordinate 6,317,893 of NW_012149396.1, read as the reverse complement.
TTATCACCACTGGCTCTCCAGACTTCTTCACTGCTGGCATCAGCAAGCTACTGTTAAGATGGCAAAACTGTGTCGATAGTTTAGGCGCATACTTTGATTAATTGTACTACTTCTTGTTTGAGATATAATAAACTACACTTTTGATTCAAAATCAGACATTTCATATTTAAAGACTACATAAAATCACCACAATGGAACTTCTCAAACCATCGAAGTACTGTGCGTTCATTAGCCACATCCTTCCCAAACACTTTGTTGATATTTTGATCTGTCTGCGCTGCACTGGTTCCACAATAGAACTCATATTCCAAAATAACATGAAGTTTTGACTTATCCATGGTTTCACAAAAATTGCTCTAAAAAAAAGTGGAATGATAATCACAGCCACGTGCGGTGGCTCATGCCTGTAATCCTAACACTCTGGGAAGCTGAGGCAGGGGGATCGCTTGAGGTCAGGAGTTTGAGACTAGCCTGAGCAAGAACGAGACCCCGTCTCTACTAAAAACAGAAAAATTAGCCGGGCATGGTGGCACATGCCTGTAGCCCCAGCTACTCCAGAGGTTGAGGCAGGAGGATCGCTTGAGCCCAGGAGTTTGAGGTTGCTGTGAGCTAGGCTGACGCCACAGCACTCTAGCCTAGGTGGCAGAGCGAGACTCCGTCTCAAAAGAGAAAAAAAAAAAAAAGAAAGTTAGTCACAAGCCAAATGAGGTTGTATCTTCATAATAAAAATAAAACAAGAAGTTTCAAAGTAAAAAAAAAAAAGTGTCAAAGTGAAATGTCAACGACATCAACTGTCTAACTTAGGTACTCAAGGAAATCGGACATTTCATAGTTAATAACATAATAGAAGGTGCCCTTATTTTAAAAATGGGGCTGTTCTACTCCTTCCACCATATGAGGATGCAGCAACAAGTTGCCATGTAGGGAGTAGAAAATGAACCCTAACCAGATACCAAATCTGTTGGCACCTTGATGTTGGACTCCCCAGCCTCCAGACCTGGGAGAAGTAAGTTTCTGTTGTTTATAAATTACCCAGTTTAAGGTATTTCATTATAGCAGCCCGAAAGCACTAGGACAAGCACAGATGATTCTAAAGCAAAATGCTCAGATGTAGAAACTGCTTTCAAAAGGCCCGTCTGCACCGCCTCCCACCTCCAGCCCCTCCTCTGTGTCTGACGAAGTGTGAGCCTCCTCATCTCCCATCTGAGCTCTACACATGGCTCTGCTCCCACCGCCCCCTCTGCTTCCACCACCCCCTTCCTCCAGCTTCTCACCCAGAGATGACTAGTAGCCTTCTTGAGCCAGGAACTCCAGGGGACAGATCAGGAAGGTCAAGCATCAACCTGCGGGAGACTCATCACTGGCAAAGGTAGGGTCTGGGCGGCATCCTTAAGTGAATTCTCTGTTTTGTGGCTTCCTTGCTTACTGTCGTCCAAGCAGCCTCTCCTATTTGTTAAGGCCCACAGGGAGTCCGAGATTAGCTTTCCAGCTGGTCGTAACATTCTACCTGGATCACATTTGGGTTAATGGCCTGAAGCTGTGTTAATGTCCTCCTTCTCGACCAGGCCACACACCCTCTGAAGTCTGAACCCCTCTTTCGGACAGACTTGGCCTGTGTGCATCGCGAGGAGCAATGGGGTTTTTGTCAGACATCCGGTTCACAGCACCAGAGGGAACAAACCACCACAATGGGAAGAGGAGCCCCATACTTGTACCTCTCTAATAAAGCCACCTACACAACTGACAACTAGCCTTTTGGAAAAATAAAAGGGAGAAAAAATAAGAAGGATGATGTCTTAGAACCCAGCTCCCCAGAATGGAACCCTAAGAGCCCAGCTTGCCTGACACCACTGGGTTTGATGTAGTGTTCCACCCTGGGGCCTCCGCCGAGAGCCAGTTACAAACCTTCCAAATCTCTCTCTAGTCTCATTACTATGCAGACCAATTTTTCATTCATCTGGAATCCACTGTAGCATTTTAATGTGGAAAACCTGCTACTCCATTTCTCTCTCCTGAAGAAAAATGGCTTAATTTCTCCAGCTGATAGATTTTTTTTTTTTCCTGATCCTTCAGACAGTAGAAAAAGACCCTGGAAAATCAGCTGTTGGACTATCCGCAGACATTTTATGACAGCCATAAACAGGCCTGTGGTGGGATGACTTACCAGGCAGCATGCTGATTGGTGGCCTCAACACTGTTATTACCAACCCCTGCAACAATGATGGATAGGTAGATACATGGATAGATAGATGACTGATAGATGAATAGATAGATACATAGATGATAGATGGATAGATGGACACATAAATGGATAATAGATACATAGATAGATGGATAGATACATTGAAAGATGATAGATACCTAGATAATAGATAGCAGATAGACAAGCAAATGAATAATGGACAAATGGATGGTCACATGGATGGATGGATGGATGGATGGATGGATGGATGGATAAGCCACGAGAGGACCTGTGGTTTCCCTACCACATTTGGGGAGTATAATCGCCCCTATATTTTTCCCTACAGATATGTAAGACTTTCTAATACCAAATCAGTCCAGACTCCCCTACCTACCCACCCACCACCACATTAAGACAGATTTCATCAGCAGGGGAAAAATCTATTTAGGAAGGAAATTAGAGGAAAAATTGGGGTTAATCATTTTAGCTGTGTTTTCTGTTGTTCAACCCACATGGCTCAGATGGATGCGATCAGCCCTTTCCGTCTGTGGCTCTTCCTCTGAGGCTGGACATGGCCTGGGCTGGCCCTGGGCAGAGAGGGCTGAGGACAGAGGGAGAGCAGGCCCACCTCTGGATGAAAGGACTAGAATTTCATTGGGAGGGTGTGGTAGATGAGGGTGGCATGGACGCTGGAACAAAACCACGTGGGTTTAAAGCCCAGATCTGCCACATCCTAACTGTTGTGACTTCAACAGTTACTTTAACCTCTCCCTGCCTCAGTTTCCCCATTTATAAAATGAGGATAGTAATAGCACAAACCTTATATGATTGTTGCGAGAATTGATGAGCTCAGTGCTCAGATCAGAGGCCAGCACATAGTAAGCAGTAAGGGAAGGTAAGTCAAATCTCCCCTGGAGGCCCCCCAAACACAAGTTCACTACACAAAGATCAGACTTTAACCCCAGCAAGAAGATAATCAAATTTAACTAACTCAGTTTTAGGTTCAAGGCCAAAGGTTGCACTTAAGTGTCACCTTCTTCCCTTATACTGTTCATTGATCTTCCTCAGGAACCAAAGCAACACTAATTCCAATCAATATCCCAATCTGGGCCTGGACTCTGAATGAACAGGAGGTGAACTGTCACACCAGGGTCCTAAGCCAAGTCCTCATCCCAGGGCGTGTACCTCCAGGACAGACTTAGCCACCTTCTGCTGCTGTGGCCTTTGAGGAACTACCCAGGCAGCTAGATGTCCCTCAGAAGCCATGGAAGAGTTGGCAGACTTTATCCTACTACTGCGTAATGAAAATAGCTGTATTCTTCTCCAGCATTACTTAGCAGTCACCTCAAGGCCTACATTAATGTTACTTGCCCCTTTGTTAAATGTGCTTATTGATGTGTGGCTTGTTTTAGTGTCTGGGACTTTGAAGAGCTGAAGGTTATAAAAGCAGAAGACTGGTGAATGTTAACATTGAACTTGACCCTGAAAAAATGTTTACCTTTGTCTCAGTGCCCCCCATCTGCACATGTCACGGTGACCAGTTAGATATTCAGCCAGCCATAGCTCTCCCTGCTGGCCTGCATTCGTGACAACCAGTTTGCACAAAGCTAAGACACTTCGTCTTTGGAGAATGGGATGTAAAACTAGAGTGTGTCGTCCGGGAGCGGTGGATCACACCTGTAATCCTAGCACTCTGGGAGGCCGAGGCGGGCGGATTGTTTGAGCTCAGGAGTTCGAAACCAGCCTGAGCAAGAGCGAGACCCTGTCTCTACTAAAAATAGAAAGAAATTACTTGGAAAACTAAAAATATATAGAAAAAATTAGCCGAGCATGGTGGCGCATGCCTGTAGTCCCAGCTACTTGGGAGGCTGAGGCAGGAGGATTGCTTGAGTCCAGGAGTTTGAGGTTGCTGTGAGCTAGGCTGATGCCACGGCACTCACTCTAGCCTGGGCAAAAGAGTGAGACTCTGACTCAAAAAAAAAAGAGTGTGTCAACATGATGGAGTACTATGGTGCCATAAAAAATGGTAAGCATGTGGATTGTGTCAATATATGAAAATGAGTATGTGAAATAATGTTAAATGGAAATAAGCGCAACACTCAATAGTTTGCACACACTGATTACAACTCCATCAATAATTACGTCTGCACACTCATAAGTAAGGACTAGCAGGAAATTTGGAGTGGTGTAAAGAGAGGATTATTTATGGGATTCTTTTTTTCTCCCATAGAATCTTATACATTTTTTATTTTTTATGAGAAGAACAGAAGTTTGAACTGAGACCAAAAAGAGAAGCATCTAGCTGCTGACATGATTGTTGGCTGGGCAGGGACATTTGCATTGGTTGAAAAGATGCATCAAGGAAGCGATAAGCCTAAACACACACACATGTTTATAAGCTATGCAGACCGTACCCCTGCCAGACTGGCACAGGCCCCAGGCTGAGTGGGAACTTTAGCACCATTCTCCCAGATGGACAGGGAACAAAGTGCAGGGACGCAGAACACAGAAGAGACTTCAAATAGATAAAGTGCTTGTTTCCTACTATGCTCACACTTTGCCTTAAAGGAGAGTCACCACATTGTCCTGGTTTGTCCAGGGACAGCCCTACTTGTCTTAGTGTTAACAACATCCTCTTTTAACTCAAGGGTGTCCCTGTTAAGATAATGAAGTATATGGTCAACTTATTAAAGGGGCCACTTGGGTCCCAGCTTACTGCCTATGAATGTAAGTATTGTAATACATGTCTCTAAAGGAATTGAAAAACTTGTACACAGATACTCTCATTCTGATCTTGCAATGACCAGAGGATCAGGATGGTGTTTCTGTCCCCAGTATCCAAGAACACCTAGCTGTGGGTATATATGTGATTGCTGCCAGGGCTGAGCTGGAACTGGCTAGTATCCTCCCACAAACCAGCACATCTCTGCCCAGCTCCACACTCAGTGATGTCACCTTGGTAGCTTAAAATTGGCATTGATGGTGGTATTTACACCATAGAAATCAGGAAATGCTACAAATGTGGGCTTTAATTTTCTTTCTCCAAGGGAGCTGGCTGTGAAGTATTTAGCAGCACACCACAGATTGCTGGAGTCATTGAAGCCAGAACGTACCCCATCTTACAGGGATATCGGGGCAGAGAGGTCCATACTTAGCTCACAGCCAAAGCTCATGGCCGCATTCTACACAAATCCCCAAAGAGTAACCAGAAAACTGGGGAACGTGGTAGTCACTCGCCAGCAGGAAAAATGATAAACATTCTTCTTATTTTTGTCACATGTTAGAAACAAAATGAGAACACAAACACAAATCAATTCAATTGTCTTGGAACATGGCAGCTTGACTCACATCTCAGCTCACCTGCTGTCTGACAAGGTTGTTTGCATCCTATTAAAGCACATGACTAGTGTGCCATTGAGATAGTATTGAGTCTTCGCACGATGACAGCTTTTGAATCATGGCTCTTTCTTCATCATATGAGTCACTGAAAAACCCTGTACCAATTGACATCATAACATGAACGTCACTATACAAAGTGGCTTATTCTTTGGCACCAACGATGTTTCTTTAATCTCTTCCTCCCCCGCCCTCACTTCATCCTGCAGCTCCTGAGTAGAGACCTTGGTGGAAGCCACATTTTATGATCACGGACAATTCATTACTTCCTGTCACACACTGTTTGCTGTCAATTCCCTTTTGTAACCATGGCAAGCAAATGATGAACTTCTCCAAAGTCACAACAGGTTCTTTAAGTGACTTACTAGCACTTACAAGTGCTACACCTTTAAGTGACTTACTGGTGCCTACTGCGCTTGGTTAGGGTATCTGCTAAATCCAAAAAGTTCAATGGGAGAATTGAAGGTGAAGGTCTGATCAGGGAACCTGAAGTCTTGAAGAAAAAAGAGTGAGAGGAACTACGCCCAGCATAGATTGCGCAGTAACCATGCGTGCCTAGTTGTGTAGGCTTCGAGGATGAAAGGAGCTCTATGTCTGCATTGGTCAAATATCTCCTGGTGTAAAGCACTCTCGTAAGTGGGACAGTATAAAACAGAAAAATTAGGCTATGTGCTCTCTGCCTTTGGAAACTAGTTGGAAGAGACGGGAGGAAGGCAGAAGGCACTATGGGGTGCTGGTGAATGGGAAAGAGAAGACCAATGGCAATCTTTGACTCTCTGTAAGTGATGGAGAAAGGCTAAGTTAATTTAGTGTCTGTGGCTGGACTGGGAATCTTCTGGAAGGGAGCTTTGGGGCAAGGTTTTTTAATGTGTTCCACTAGCAGCTATGGGGTTTGTACCCTCGTGAAATGAATGTGAAACAAAAAATATTTTTAAAAATCCTAGAAATTAGAAAAGACCTCAGCAAATTTTTATTCAATTCAACTCTCCGGTTATTCCAAAATATTATCTCTAGAGAGTACAGTCTTTGATTTTTTTTCAATGATAATTCTACTACCCTCAAAGTTTCCTCAAAGTTTGTGTGTCTAGGACTTATGTGGAAGAACCAGAAAGGGTGATGATACGATCTCCGAAGGGCAGCTGGGTTCCCCCTGTGTTTTGGGTAGTTGTTGGCTTGTCAGTCCCTCCTGCCAGCCTCTTGCTGGGGCACTATGCTGAGTGCTTTGACCACTGCACACACACGGCCTAGTGCAGCGAGGGTCAAGGGCAAGCCTCAGCCTTTGTGGAAGGCTTGGATAAGTGGTCATTTCTGGCACCAGGATCACGAGGATCAGCAATTTGTTAATCATTTCTAGCATGTGCAAGTCCTTGTATTACTTCAGCTAAATTCAGTTATTTCATCAGCTGAGGCAGATGCTCTTTCTAGGTTTCTTCAAGCTCTAAGAATTTAAAGTTTTGTGGTGATTTAAAGATCAGATTATATAGCACAAAAAAAAAACTTTTAAAACAGGAACATTTCTTATTGGTAATTTTATACTGGGAGTTGGGACCAACACAGTCCTATGATGCTGAGTTGATACAGCCTTTAAAAGAGGGGAGAATGGAGAACAGTGATTCCAGTTGCACACAATGACATTGATTTCCATGTTACACCCTGAATTTCTGTATGCCCAAGGCAGTCAACTTTAAATTACACAAACATTTGATGAAAAATTTGTACATTTTGTATAAGATTGATTTATGTAAGCCAGTCAACAAGGGATCTGGGATTATATTCTCCAGACATATGTCCCTCTCCTTTGGCACAGTTGGACTCTCATTTATCAGGGAGTGGAATAATCCTTTCTGCAGATCTCTGTGCTGTAAACAGTGTCCTCAGAGCCTTTGCAGAAGCTCCTTAAATGTCTGCTCATGTTTCAGACCAGCAGTTAGATCATACATCAATGCATGATCTTCTCATAACAGATCACCTGCCCCTGGACTTCAAACTTCACAAAATGTAGTATTTGGTTCTAACCTATCACTCACAGGAAGTGTGACAACTCTTAAAAGAAAGAGTTTAATTTTACATAGTTCATTTTTTACCAAAATGTGTTTATGAGCATCAGTTATGTAAACTTAGATGAAGTTTTCTGAAATTCAGCTTCATTTTTTGTTAATTCTGATAAAAGATTGATCAGTTTTCTTGACTCATGGTTCATTAATTTTCAACTTTGAGGATATTTCTCTTTAGACATATTTTCTGAATAGGGTGTGTATGTTTCAGGAGGAGGTATAATTAAGAATACCCTTTCTTCCTCTGTGCAACTAGATAAACCTTAGATTTTTTAAATTGGCACTTAAACGATACCCTATCCCAAAATAATCAAAAAGGTAGAGCTAATTTCTGGATGATAATGAGGCATTAAGGAGTAGACAGTAAAATCACAATATGTCATAGCTTTAATTCATTTGATAAGTAGCCATCAGGAATAGCCATGGGTTAAGAGTCTGAAGCTCTTTGGGATGCTGGTGTTTTGCTCATTTTCTTTCCAAAAGCCAATGTCAATTCACTGTCTGGACAAAATGTGAAAGCAAAATTTTGATAGAGCTCATTTTAACTTCTACTCTAGTCAAAGGATTCCACTTATTGACTTCTGCTCCAATTTCCTTAAGGGCTTATAAGAAATTTCCTTTCCTGGACAAAATACTCCACAGAGTCATAGAGCTAGTGGGAACTTCAGTGATCACATACTTCAACATCCTCATTTCACAGATGAGAAAACCAGTGTTCAGAGAGGTCAAGAGATCTGACCGAGGTTGCTCAACACGTTAGTAGGTGAGCCAGGGCAATGCCCCGGCAGTGCTCTGTTCATGACACCATGCTCTCTGCCCGGGAAACAGACTGTCTTACTGCTACAATCTCCTATTTATTCTAATCTCTTGCTTAGAGAGATTCATCCTCCCACTTCCTGTGATTCAGCTATTTCCTGACCACCTATTGTATATTTTTGGCCACCCATTTTACCATGAACACTAATTTTCTACCTGATTTCTTACTCGCTGCCTTCCTGAATTGTTAAACAAATGTAACGCTCTCCCTTTGGCTTGGATCCTTGATGTCTGTTTTTACTCTGCACTCAAATCCTGGGTATATCACCTAACAAAGGCCCTGGATATTAGTAGATATTAATTTACCTCCTCCTTCATCCTAGATTCCTCACTGTCTTCTAATTTTCAATCCACTGCCAAGACCAGACCCTTAACTTTGTGGTATTTTTGGTTCTTCTAATTGTGGCCGCTTCTAGATTCCTGTCGCTGTCCATGGTGCTGATATTGGCAAAAGCCGTCACTGTACAGCTGAGTGGGAAGAGCAGCTAAAGAGACTCCAAAACATGCCTGATTGTTTGGGTAGACTATCCGGCCAAACAAAATAAAGTAAAATAATGATTAGAAATTATAAATCTTCAGATATACTTAACCAGGCTCATCAAAGTTAGTTATTTTCTTTAAAGTCTCCACAGGAAAGGGACTGTCAAGTCTAGTGGGTGATAGTTTATGATGTACTGATAAATGTCCAAAAAACAGCTCTTGGAGAAAGAAAACGCATAACTTGCAGTGTTTTCTAACTTCCGTGGTATAAACAGCACTCCTACAATAACTAACTTGGAGCTACCTATGAGTATCACTAAACACGAAGTTGGGAGACAATATGCACAATCAACTCTCATGAGCTAGTGCAAGCCGCCTCTATCCCACCATTGGCCATAGCTCCACGGTGCATCTAAAGTTACCCAAACCAGGATTTATCCAAGGTGTGACATAGCCAAGGTGACTGAGAGCAAAAGTGTCTGAAAGGAAGTGTTTCTGAGGTAAAGTCCTTTAGTGAGATCTGAGTGTAAAGCCGAGAGAACAATATACATCTCAAACCCAGCAAGACAGACACAGTTCTTCAAAATGGAAATATGATACATGTTATGGGGATTTTTTAAAAAGCGGGAATGGATTAAGATAAACATGATCTTGGTACTGTAAGAGTTGGAGTTCTGTCCTCATTGTCTGTGGATGGGTGGGGTACGGACATATCACATTGACTTAGAGGTACATGGTCAAGGCAAACATTCCCAGTGTGTTCTGTGACATGATTTTCTCAACTCTGGATCTGAAGAGTGTTATCAAATTTCCAGGATATCTTCTGAGGTTCATTTTGCAATCACAGAGAAAATTCCATATTTGTAAATGCTATTTTTTTATTTTCAGTCCTTTTTTATTAAAAATCTATTTTAATATTGTGGAAATGATAATAATCAAGACTATCTTTTGATTATAAATGATGGAGACTCACTTAACCTGAAAAAATAAGACATTAATTGGGAGGAAAATGGAGGCACCTTATAGATGAACTAATACCCTAAAAGGGCAAGGATTCAAGTGAGATTTAGAAACAGCTTACACCAGGAATATGACAGTATTAAGATATTCTCTGTCTTCCGTGTCTTCTTCACTTAGGTGTTGGCTACATGGTTCCCTCTCCCTACAGACCCCATTTCTCCACATAGCAGAAAATAAGGCATCTTTCAAGCTTTGAGCCTTGCAGCCACAGGAAGAAATGACTGGACTCTTTTAGTCTCTGTTATGGATTGAATTGTGTTCCCCCAAAATTCATATGTTGAAGTTCTAATCCCCAATGTGACTGTATTTGGAGACAGAGCATCGAGGAGGTAATTAGGTTAAATAAATTCCTAAGACTGGTTATCCTAATCCAATAAAAGTGTGACCTTATATGAAGAGAAAGAGAGAAAGAGATCTTTCTCTTTCTTTCCATGAGCACCCACCAAGGAAAGGCCATGTGAGGACACAGTGAGAAAGTGACCTTCTGCAAACCGAGAACAGAGCCCTCACCAGAAACCGAGTCAGCTGGCACCTTGATCTTGGACTTCCCAGCCTCTAGAACTGTGAGAGATAAATTTCTGTTGTTTGAGCCACCTTCTCTATGATATTTTGTTACAACAGCCTAAGCAGACTAATACTGTCTCAAACCCGAAAATCTCAGAGGAGAGATTCATTGTTCCAAACAAAGTAACATTCATCTCCTTGGACCAGCCAACTGTGTTCAGTGTGGTAGGATCATTCGGAAACCATGTGGTAGAGGGTGGGGAGGAGTTCCTAGGCAAAGGATATTGTTTAGGCAGGAAACCCAACAGGTGTCTACTGTACTGTCTATTGCTACATATTAGAGGATTGGTCTATAGAATTATGGCTCTCCTGATACAACTTTTAACAAATTATACTCAATAAAGAATAGAGGCTTTCATAAGACCAAATATCTGTAGAAATCCACTGACTTTTTAAAAGTATTGCCACTGGCCACTAGATCAGTTATTTCTAAATTTTGATATTAAAGTCATGTGAAGGGCTCTTAAAATATACTAACGCTAAAGCCTACCTTAGTCCTTTAGTCCTTTTTCTTCAAAATAATTGAGCATGGGTCCAGAAATGTGTTTTTTAAGCTCCCAAGTGGTTCTGGTGCAACCAGCCTAATAATACCTGTCCATCAACCAATATTTGGAAACCCAAATTCTGTCCTCTAAATATGTGAGCATCAGGATCTCAGGGGAAATTAGAGGAGATAATTTAAAAAACTTGAGGAGTGGGAGAGGGGTGGAGGGAAGTTTAGATCATATAAAGTAACTACTTCTTTACATAACAGGTAGAATGCATTACTAGCATATATTTTCTAAAACCCTTAGGGCTAAATGTGTTTCAGAATTTTTCAAATGTTGGAAAGACAATATAGTTTTCTATGCTATATATCACCAAATATACCCAGAGAGTCTAGGATAGCACTCTGTCATCAAACTTTGATGTTTCTACAGAAAAATGTGTGAGTATTTATACCATGTAGGATAAATAAAATATTGTACATAACCTCATGTCAGTTCCACTCAGATTTAGCTACCAAACAGCTTCAAGTCAGGTCACTGGCACCAAATAGATTATGAAAAATCTTTCAAAGCTTTTTGGGTTTCCAAATTGCAGATAAAGGATTTGGGGACTTAGTTTTAAGTCAATAAAGCTGTATTTGAGAAGGACTAGATGGAAGTTCAGACCAACATAGCCAGCCACAGTCCCTAAAAGACCTGGGCCTACACCACTAATTCCACTCATGTCTCCTTCCAGCCCAACCTCTACTTTGCCCCCAGATCTGCTCAGAATCCTCCCTGCTTAAACCCACCCTTCATTACCCCAAGAAAATATCCACTCTCCTCGACAGGTCTCCCCAGTAGACCCTTGTGATCTACTGGGTGGTCTTGCGGCTACCCCTGTCACTTTAGCCTCCTGTCTTAGGCAATATGACATTACACCTCCCCCGCCCCCTACCCTGCGATGCCCTCGTTCCTTCTTGTTTACCCAAGAAACTCCTATTTACCTCTCAAAACCCTCCTTGGGCTTCACCTCCTCAATAAAGCTTTTCCTCAACCTTTGAACTCCACCAGAGTAAATGCCTCCCTCTGCTGCACCCTTTCTCTACCTCATCATAACTAGATTTCTGCCCCTAAAGCAGTATATTAGATTGATTTTCTTACTTGCTTCTCTTCCCTTTGAAGGCGAGGAGGGCTTTTCATCCCTCTACTCCAGGGCCAAGCACTGAGCCTGGAATATCTAGTAGGTGCCCCATAAAAGTCCCTAAAATTGTTTTCAACTCTCATCTGTGGTTGAAATCACAGGGGATAAAGGCATACAATGGATCCCCAGCAACAGGGACCACCAAGACTTCAAATAGGTTTCCACGTAAACCTACCTCAAGACCAAAGAAGCATGATAGCAAATATCTATTGAGCGCTTGCTTGGTGCCAGACTATTTTATCCACACAATAACTCCATGAGGGGCACACTATTCTTTTCCTTGTTTTTCAGATCAGGAAACTGAGACTTAAAAAAGGTGAAGAAATAAGTACTACATCATGCAGCTAGAAAGTGGCCAAGCCGGAATTCAAGCCACTACACTAGGCCGCCTCCCGAAGAAGTCATTTTGTCGCCCATCATAGGCATCAAGACATGACTTTTCCCGCAGACTTTGTGTCCAGTGGGACTTGCTCATGGGTCGGGGAAAGAGTTGTTCTATATTGCAAGATTTAAGGGCTTATGGGAAGGCCCCTGACCAAATATTTTCCACCTGGTGTCAAAAATGTTCCTATTAGGGATTTAATCCCTTGAAGGGAACAGCACATTAAGTCCCTAAGACTTCACAGCATGAATGACTTTACCAGACATACTCCCATTATAAAAGTAAGGCATTTACAAGGGCTTATGGGAGAGAAAGGACAGTGAGAGCAAAGGGCGGGGAGGGGGCACAGACAGCATGGAAGGTGGGAGGAGACCGTCTCGGACAGGAACCGTGAAGAGCAAAGACCAGCTTCGCTGATCTTGCAACATGGCTTCTGGACCAGATCTGGTTGATTCCTGCAGGGTATTGTTCCGGCACTGAGAACACCAAGAAAAAAACTGGAAGCCTTTGCTAAGGATGAAAAGATGTGAGGAAGAGACCAGCTCCTCCAAAATGTATTCTACGTGTTTTTATTATGTTCCAAACAGTTGGTCCATGTGGTGGGCTTTCTCCTTCAGGAGCTGGGACTTCCCTGCAAAACAAGCCAGGTCCCGAATCCGCCCAGGGGGACGTGGCCAGAAGGTTGAAGCATGCGTCCACCCCTGACTCATGCTATCTTGCAAAATTGTTATTTTTTTTTTTACTTTCCCAGCCTGTGTGTCTGGTTTTGTTCCTTCCCTTATCACCGCGGCCAGGCTCTCTTCCCCCGCATGAATCACTGTCTCTGGCTTCCCACTGCCTGGCTTCTCACCCTCCTCGCTTCTGCCTCTCCCTTTGCTCTCTGCAGGAAACCGAAGTCTCGGATTTCGTCTCTAACTGAAGCCTGAAGTCTTTTCAGCTCACACGAGAGCATTGAAGAACCCTTCGGACTGTAGTTTCCTCCAGCACCTGTGCTTGTTGGCAGCCATCCTGAAGGGTGTCCCAGCCTGGGCAGGACCAGAAACTACTCAGAGAAGGAAAACTGAGCACAGGGGTGGGTAGCGCGAGGTCCCTTGTCACTGGCTGCATTGCACCCAATGGCAGGTTCACCCACATCTGCTGCAGGATTTTATATCTGTCCAAAAGCTTCGCCTTTGTCTGGTTGAGAGGGGATCACCCCACAGCTTTGCCATTTTAACCCAACATGCCTTATTTATGAAGAAAATGCCACTTTGCACTTTAAAAAAGAGATACTCATGGTTGAGCGTCTCAATGTGCAATGCTCCCCAGTGCCAAAATTTAAGATGGGAGAAGAAATAGGGAGAAGGACTAATTGGCTTCCCCCAGGAAATGCAGCAGGACGGCACACATCAAAATTTGATCTTGCTAAGCTAGATTCCCACGGGCTCTGCTGCTCCTCAGAATCATAGTTGCCAGCACTGAAGGGGCCCAGAGCTCTGGTCCCTCGCCTCACAAAAAGGCTGCCGAGGCCACCCAGCTAGCTGGTGGCAGAGCCTGTTTTAGAACCCCAGGCTCTGGCTCCCAGGCCACCATCTTTCCAACCACACCTTCTGTTTTCTCATTTTGGAAACCAGGAAGATAAGGAGTGCTTAGTGAAAGCCTTCCAGGGTTGGAAGTTACTGAACAGGGGCTTCAGAAGAAGAGCTAGAGCCTCTCCAGAAGGGCCTTCTCCTCTGGATCCCAGGACCCCTGGCAGGATTCCCTGGAACCCCCTCGAGGAAGGGAGGGCGGGAGATGAGGTGCAGAGGCAGGTACTGGCCAGAGCCCAAAGTCTGGACCTGAGAGCTGGGGACAGCCGGGGGAGTGTTCTGGAGAGTGGGGTGTCAGGCTGCATGAGGGTCGCAGAGGGTGGCTGGAGTGCAAGTGGGAGGAGACACGGCTGGGGCGGGGCGGTGGACCCACCGCAGGTGCAGGCGTGCAGCAGGTGTGGCCTGCAGGGCTCGCACTGGGAGGCATGACCCCCACCCTCAGGGCCCCGGCCTGGGGACAAGGGCACGTAGGGCGAGGCTCAGGCTCTCTTCCTCCGTCCCCAGCTGGTACTGCTGGGAGACCACCTTCCTGCTGGAGCAAAGCTGAGCCCAGCACAGGGCTCCTGGGGCCCAGGGATTGTGAGAAGAGCCTGAGGCTTTGCAAAGGCCAGAGCAATCAATAGAGCATCATGCCAGTGTGGAGAAGAAAGGGACGAGCAGGAGAGAAAGCAGGCTCCGCTGCCAGAGCTCTGAAAGCAGATGGCCAGATTGGGCCTTCAGAGAGCTGGACAGAGCCGCAACCTCTCCCGCACAACAACTGCATTCTCTTTTTTCTCTCTCTCCCGCTCTCACTACCTCCACCTCTCCCTCTCTCCTTATTTCCTCCCTCCCTCCCCTTCCGCCCCGCCCTCATCTACCAATCCACCCTGGAACAGCTGTGTTTCATTTCGCCATCTCCAGCGTCCTCACTATCAATATCTAGCTTCATCGTCTCCCTCTGCAAGCGCTTGTACTCCCCGGCACAGGTATAAAAGGGGCATGAGAAGCCCCTGTTTCCTGGGGATAATATTTTTAGCACCTTTCTACAAAAGGCTGCTTCAGATTCTGTCTGCTAGCAATTTGCAGCCTGTGCATGTGCATGTGTGTGTTTGTGTATGTGTGTGCGCTGTGTGTGTATGTGTGTGTGCTGTGTGTTTATGTGTATGTGTATGCACATGTGTGTGGGGGCACGTGTGTGTATGTGTATGTTCATGTCTGTGTGTTTGGGGAGGTCTGTGTGTGCATGTGTGTTCATGTATGTATGTGCATATGCACATGTGTGCGTGTGTGTGTGTGTGTGTGCTTGTGTGTTTTCCTGTATATGTGTGTATATGTCTTTAGGTCGGTTTGAATACTATTATTGGTTCCCCTCAGGGAGTCTTGGTTTTCCTCCCCAGCTCTGGTCTGGACGAGAGTGTCCCCTTCCAGGGACGTCTTCCTTCTCCCTTCCACTCCCCTGCCCACGCAGCCTGGGCGGGGCTGTTCAGGCTGGGAGAGCTTCACAGCGGGAGGGTGAGAGAACTTGCACTTCTGTCATCCAGGACGCTCCACTGACATCTGTGCGGCCGATCACTCTGTTCTCCTTGAGCTGCCTTTGCAAAATGCAAACTTGTGATACAGGAATGCCATGAGAACTTTTCAGCACCTACGTTTATTCAGTTGTTAGCTTCAGTCCCCTAACAAGGCCCTGAAGGAATGGGCTTCAGGGCACACAGAGGCCTTCCAGAGACAGAAATGCAGTTAGGGACCCAGTGGGGGCTTGAGAGCTGGCAGAGGACAGGGAGGGCTGAGAGGTGAGTACCAAAGGTCAAGCTGGAGAGAAGAGAGTACAGGAAAATTTTGCACACTTTGTCGCCTTGCCCAGGACCACCAGCCCAGCCCTGGAAACTGTCCTAAGACACTGGCATTTCTGCATCTGTGTTTATTCTCCTTCGAAAGGAATCACTGCTTCCTTTGCTAGTGTTGTCATGTGTTGTGGGCAAATGTTTACAGTCCTGGCACCCACTAAGGTGAAACCCCTCTACAACCTGTGACAAGCAACATAGTTCTGAAAGAGGACGAGCTTGGCTTTGGGAATGAGGTAGACTTGGCATCTAAACAAAGACGCCTGTAGCCCCATGGTGATTGGCTCAGGATGGTCCAATCAGACGAGACCCCAGGGCTCTAGTTCTATGGTTGTAGACAACCAATTGCTGGACTTAAACAAAGACACCTGTAGCCCCAGTTGCTGCTGGTTTAGATCAACCATCGGTGGCAGAGAAGGAGAATCAAAGAAACTGAGACACTGATACAGGGACCCAAGTGCAACTGAGTCTGGATCAAACCATTCCTGAAGTCCACCCACCTCTGGAACTTTTAGCTATGGGAGCCTACATGTTCACTTATAGTTTATGCCAGTTTGAATGAGAGTTTCTGTTATTCGCAACCAACACATACTCATGCATTGATTCTGAACACTGGTGTTTCCCCTACATCTGACAGATGCCTGCGATATCTGAATCTCTTGCTTGGAATGGGCAACCTGTCTTGGATCTGCATTCTTGGCCTCACTGCCTGTTTGCTGGGCTTGTTTCACCCAGATCTGGGTCTCAGGTTTTAAACTTCAGCTTGGTAACATCGACCACAGGCCCTCCTCATTCATTCATTCTTTCATTCATTCCTCACTCACTCAAAGAAATCTTATGAAATCTTTGTTATGTTCCAGGTCACTAAGAGTGAGAAGGAAAGCAAGTCAAGAACTTTATCCCTAAATAGCATCTTGAGCCCATTTGTAACCTATCCATGTCCAGTGTGTTTTATCTGTGAATTCCTCCATGGAAATGTTTCTTTGTGGTTATAAAAGGTCATTGCTATGGAACTTTTGCCTGAAGTTCTCAAAAACTTCCTGAAAGTCAAGAACTTTAGCTGGAGGCAGTAAGAGTGGACACTACAGTTCCTTGTTCAGGAAGCTCACATGGAGCTGGGAAAGCAATCGTGATACACAAGCATCAATTACAGAGCCAGGCAAAGCTGGATAATTAAATCCAATTAAGCACTAACCTATATGGGGAGCCCTGGCCATAAAGAGAACCAGAAAGCTTCCAGTCCTCGGGTGGATTTCTAAGTGAATCTCCACTTTTATAAAAAAAGAAAAGAGAAAACACCTTTAGCAATCTCCGAAGCTCAAATATGATTATAAAATTCCCACTCTGGAGTCGTGGCTATTGGAAGTAGATTTCAAGGATTGGAGATTTAGGCAAAACCCCAGCAGCCTAATACACATGGGTTTGCGGTTTTACAATCTGGTCAATATTCAATTTCTCTAGCTCCCTTGCTTTGCGGTTCTATTTCAGCATTCACAGCCATCTGAGGTTCTTTCTCAGCATTCGACACAGCCCATCTGGTGGAATCATTACCCGTGTATCTCTCTCCCACCTGGCTGGCCTGTGCAGCCCTTGAGAGCGAGGAGGAACCGAACTTATGCAGAAACAACATGGGCAAACACTGACACAGTGCTCGCTCTGTACCAGGCTCTGGTCTAGGTACTTTACCTGTACCTATATTATCCTCAGCACAGTCTATAGGATTCCAATTTTACAATTGGTAAAAACGAGTCACTAGAAGTTTAAGTAACTTGGCTATGGCCTTTGCATAGGGGCAGAGATAGGATTTCAAACAGGCAATTGGATTCGGAGGTTCCTACTCTTAACCACGGTGCTATCATACCTATTTGTAGGCACCCGATACAAGTGTGTGGGGTTAAGTTAAAGTTAACAGAGAGACCTTTATAGCAAATAATCACAACAAAAGTTCATGATCCTCCCTATCCTCGCACTGTTCAGTGGGTTCTGAATGCCAGAAGGAGGCAGTTCAGGAGTAGGAAGTTGGAGGTTAGTTTCCTAGAAGAGAGCAGAGATGTTTTTTTTTAATTGAACTTTCTCTTAGACTTTTCTGATGCCTGTCATGGAAAGCCATGCCACTCTAAGTCCATTCAGTCTAATATCCTTATACTCTCTGCAAAACTCTGACCTTGGGCAAGGTGCCCAACCTCTTTGGGCATCTATTTTCTATGATACATTGTGATGGTTTTCAATCATGGTCACAAAGTCTTTGACATTCCCTCCACCAAGAATCAGAGTCTCTCTTTGAATCTGTAGTTGGAGGAGGGAGCTTATGATCGCTCAGACCAAAAGACTGGGGTGGAAATGACACTATGTGACTTCAGAATTTCAATCACAAAGCCACACAGCTTCCACCTTCATGGCTAGGAACACTCATTTTGGGAGCCCCTGAACCTCCATGCAAAAAGTTTGACTTCACCCACACCCTATGCCTCCTGGGGCCCTGCTGGGTTCTCCCCAGGGAGCCGTGAGTACCGCACTGTGAAACCACCTGCATCTGGCCTCACCACAGCCAGCCCCCGTGATGGGGTTGAAGCAGCGACATGCAGCGTGTCACTAATCTGGGTTACCCTCTTCGCCTTTGTCCCGTTCTTCCCTTTCCTGATTGTGTATCATTGAGAAGAGCCCATTTCCAGGAAGGCAAGCTAGGAGCTTTGGGAAGCACAGTGATGGGAGGGGCAGGCAGGGAGGTCGCAGGCAGACGATCTGTGGGTCCCTAATGGACCAGTGACCCTGTCCTGCATGCTGCAGAGAGGGAGGAGCTATCTGTACAACTGTTTCCTTCACACTGGAGCGTTAGCTAATCCTCTAGTCATTTACTGTACGGAACAGCATCTGGGCTCTGTGCACACCGGCACAACTAAACAGACACGCACACACGCAGGGCAGATAAACATCCAGTGTTTAAAATCCGGAGGGGTTTTATTGCTTTCTTCAGTCTGATATTGCAGACCACCTACAGAAGTTCTTCTCAAACTCCAATATGCACGTGGGTCCCCTGGGAATCTCACCAATATGCAGATTCAGAGCCAGCAGCTCCGAGGCTGGATCTGATGAGATTCTGCACGTCGCTCGGGCTCCAGGTGCAAACCTTCAGGAGCCGGTGCATGAGAGCCAAACGTCCCTAGAGAGCCCTTTGGGTCTGTTCTCTCTGCAGCAGGTGGTTCCAACTCTGAGGAAAACTTTCCATCATCCCTAGATAGCCCCATGGTCACTTGAACTTGGAGGGGTCTGACCGGCTCCCTCTCCTCCCCTCCCCGATCCCAGCCAAATAGGGTGAAGGAGACCTTGGGTGTTAGGCCTGTTTCCAGTTGACCCTGCAGTGGGAACATAGGGCCCGGCTTCTTCCCACCTGCCCATTCCGGCCTCTCCTGCCTCCCCAGCCTTCTCTTCCCTGGTCTCCCTGGGGGGTTCACAGCTGGCCCCACCCCTCACCACCAACGCCCCCAGGCCAGAGAGAGTGAATGATCCCGGACCGATGTCACTGTCTCCTGAGAAACCCTGGAGGCTGCTTCTACCTCCACCAGGGAAATCTTAAGTGAGAAGGGGGTTGAGGAGAGAAGCCATCTTTGCTTTTTAAATCCAAGTAAAAAAATGCTGGAAATATAAAAAAGAATGCAAGTGAGGGATGGAGTGACAGGGACTCCAAATCTCCCCCCAAATGGTTCTGAGTTTCTTTCATGCCCTGACTTCTGGGAGTCATTTTCCATTTTTTACAGGGTTTAGACTTTTATTATGCAAATGTGAGTGTTCCGGTACACTCCCGCCTCACTGCCTGTGTTGCTTGGCGCACTGGAAATGCGGGTGAAGGAGAGAATGCGTCTGGACTCCAAGGGAAGGAAGTTTGATTGCCAGGTGACCATCAGCATTTGTTGGCAGCGCTCCCCAACCACGCTCACAGAACCGAGGGGCTACTTCCAACAAATAGGACATTCTACTGGCGCACTGAGAAGAGTGTGGCTAAGGTTTGGAAAATCCATTTAAAGAAGGGATCTTCGGAGACATCCTACTGAATTCACTCTGTCCTGCGTTCAATAAGCACTTTCTACAAGCTTTCTGATTCTGTCTGTGCCCCTGGAAGGTGGCTGGATTTGCTCTTATATTTCCTTGTAGTTCCTGCTTCAGGGCTTCTCGCATTTGGTCGTGAGGCAGAGCTCCTGCTGCTATTATAAATATATTGTAAATAAAAACTTTTAAAGCTAATTCAGCTACCCCAAGCACCTAATCGCAAATAGCCACCCTGTCAAAATCACACTGCCCTATTTTAATTCTCCACAAAGAGCTTCACTAGCGGGTATTTTTCTTGTTTATGTTTTTGTGCATTTCATGTCTGTCTCACCAGCGCACGGTGAGACATAACTGTCTTTTCTACATAACTCTGTCTTCCCTTCTTTGTCTTTGCTGCAATGCAGTCTCCATCCCTTTTCTCCAGCCCTTCTCCCAAGGGGATCTGGTGGGATCCCCATGTTGCTTCGCCTCTAATTACTCTACTTGCTTTTTACTTCATTTGCGTGTGAATTTCACTATCATAAAGTTAGAACCGCGTTGCCCTAGCCTTTGGCCCAATCTTAACTCTACTTGCTCATACTCTAACAGTGTCTTTAGTTCTCCCTAATCTTCCAGCTGGAAGGACACAAACCATTCTACACTTCGCCCTTTCCTACCTGTGCTTAGCTTGCATCAACCCACACACTCCTTGCTGAAGGCACTGCCTAGACTTAATTTATTTTTACTAATTCACCATGATATTTTCCTTCCCCCAATACAATAGATTCCACTTCTGAATAATACTGCCCACTCAACATCCATGTAGCATAGGGGAGAGTAAGGTCTCATGACTTAAGCTCTGAAACTGGAGTTGGAGATGGACAAAAAAGAACCCAGGAAGAGAGTAATGTAGATAGAGTGTGAATCGTTTCCCTATGCCCTTTGTCTGAGTTAAGACTCTTTTGGTTGTGACAGGAAATAGCTCGAACTGGCTTAGGCGTGGGGGAAGGGAGGTAGTTATAAGGATACAGGATGTTTCATGGAACCCAACCAAGGGTGAGAAGGACCCCCGGCCCCTTCCCCTGAGGACTAGAGTCCAATGCAGGAACCAAGGCAGGGCATCACACTCTCTCCTCACGGCACATTCATTCCTCTCTGTTTCTTCCTTGCAGTTTTCTCCGCTCCCCTGCATGGATCGGGGGGACGAGCAACTCCACAGCTTTCAGCGTTACACGCGCGCATGGTACAGGGGCTAACAGAGACTCCTGAGCCCAATTCTAAACAGCTGAAGAAAAGACCTTGACTGTCCTGATTTTCCACCAGCCGCGGCCAGCCAAGAAGTCTCGGGGAGGTGGAAGGAGGCTGGCCAGATCTCAAAAGCTCTCATGCACATCTTCTTCCAAATCAAAGGCTCAGCGAGGTGGTGCCGGTTTTCCCTTTCCTCGCATCACAGTGACAACCACTTTCCTTTCCTGTTTATTTTGTTCGGTCTCTATTTTCTGTCCTCTTCAGAACCCAGGGCAGAAGGTTATTCAGAAACATTTGATCTCATGCGATGCAGCCATCGCTGCTTGGCGACATTCTGTATTTGAGTACAGACCTTCAGTGTCTACAGTTTCATCTATAAAAATGCCAGTGGGACCTGGGCTGACAGCGACAGGAAGCCACACCGCCCCTTCCTCTACGTCTCTGCTCCTGTATGTCCTGCACCAGCCTGAGCAGCTTGTATTAATACCCTTTAATGAAAGTGATCACTGAAAAGTTCTTCTGGTATAGTTAAGACAGGTTAACGATTGCCCTGCCACAATGCGAGGGCATTCCGTGATGAACGTGGAGTGGATGAAAATGTAAAGCAATCAATGTTTTCCATTTTCTAGTTCATTCATTCATCCCATATCTCAATCTTCCAGTTGAACAGTCAATTCCCCGAAGTTCTGGTTTTTTTCATTTTCTGACTCTCTTGTTCACAGTATATAATGAAGGAATGAGAGATTGGGAGAGAAAATTAGTATAATGAACCATTATAAAGCAGGAAAGAGGAGGCCTTGTGGAGAGAACACATAAGGAACTAGACTATTAGATGAGGTCCGAGAAAATCAGAAGTCCAGGGATGGGATGTATGAGACACGGGGAACGCGGACAGCGGGTGATGTTCCCGCAGCAAGCAGACAGCGGGAGTAGCGAAGTCTGTGTAGAGATTGTGGATTTACCTTCCCTTTACAGCTGCAGCTTTCTGTCTCAGTGCTCCAGAGACCCTTCGCTTCCTCACTGCGCTGTGCTCCTCCTGGGGCTGGTGGAGCCAAACTGTGGCCAATCACATGGTCCTAAGAAAAGCAATGACTAACGTTGAAACAAATTTTTTTTTTCCTACTTTCCTTTCCAAATAAATGAGCAATGCTAAGCATATTTATAAAACATGGTATTTTAAAAGTTCTGTGGTTCCTCTCTTACATAACATTCCCCTGGATCTTATCGCCAAGTCCTGTCCAAATAATTTTTAAAAATTTTCCATGAGTTGGTTCTCGAGGCCATAATCTTGTCTGGTCCGCCTACAACCAGAGGACTTCAGATTAGCAGTAAAATGCCTGTAGGTGTCTTTCCTTCACCTGTTATGATTCCTTTTCTCCTCGGTCACATAGTTAGGTTTTTGAACTACAGTAATTTAAAGTGGCTTCTGTTCATTCAATGGAATATTACATGTCAATAAAAGAAATGAAGAAAGAAATGAAGTACTGCTACAGGCTGCAATGTGGATGAACTTTGAAAACATTCTGGTAAATGAAAGAAATTAGTCACAAAGGACCACATATTTATGATCTTGCTTATATAAAATGCCCAGAATAAATAAATCTATACAGACAGAAAATAGACTAGTGGTTTCCTTGGGTTGGGGAGACAGAGACATGGGGAGTGACAGCTGCAAGGTATAGGGTTACTTTTTGGGGTAATGAAAATGTTCTAAAACTGATTGTGGTCATGAATGTGCAACTCTGTGAAAGCCATTGAATTGTACACTTTAAATGGGTGAATCGTATAGTATATGAATTATATATCTATACAGATGTTTTATAAAAAAAAAGTTTGCTTTTCTAACATTCCAGATCAACCAAGGTATCCGTGCCACTTCTGTGTAGCCTCCTAGTAAATTTTCTGCCATATACCTGAAGAACGCAGGGAGAAAAGGAGCCACATAGGACATACATGGAACAAGAAAGCAAAATCCCCCAGGAATATTTTATTGTGACAGGAAGGAGTGATGTTCCATTTTGGATTTTGAAACCATTACTGTATGCCACGTGGTGACTCCTGCGCAAATATCCTGCGTCTGAAGTCCTTCACGGAGCTTCCTTCTGTCTGCATTTTGAAACGTTAAATGGCTCAAGACCACCAGAAGCCTTGCAGGGAAACAGATTCTACAGGGGCTTTTGTATCATTAACAACTTGGAAAAAGCATTTGCCAAGACTCATTTGCCTTGATGACACTGCACATGCATCTTTCCAGGGCTCTATTCTCACATCTTTCATTAAAAGTCTGACGTGAAAGAAACTTGACATCCCCAAAGCCTTCTGTGGCCCTCAGCTATTTTTTTTCTTACTCAAATGAGCATTGACAATTTTATTGTGTTATAATATCAACAATGTCCTGATCATGTTAATGTACGACAAGCTGCAGCTTAAACAAATTTTTATACATGAGTTACCCAAGACCTGAAAAGTATTTCAAAGTTTCCTCCAGAATGAAAATGTTGAGAAATACTGTCAAGAATGAGGGGGAAGGCAAGGGTGGAAGAGTTTGAAAGTATAAAGGGAATAGCAAAGTTCTGAACTTTAGTTATTTTGGAGAGTGAAAGAGTGAGAGTTGGCTAAGAAGCATTGTAGGATTGCTGGGTGGTTTGAGGGCTCGTTTGAAATGGGAGTTTGTATATTTTACAGTGGCAACAATTTGCCCTATTGTAAGACTTCCCCCAGTGGTCTCAGCTACTCGAATGCCAGCAGATAATGGGGTTCATCCAAGCTTGGCATGCATTGAAAAGATAGAAGAACCAGAGTGTTTGATCTATTGAAACAGGTGTTATTGAAATGATGTACCAAGCCAGTCTTTATTTTTTTTCCCCTAACAAAGAGAAAAAGAGGCAAATCCCAAAAGCCAAGCCTGCCATGTAGGAGGCATTCACTGCCTTTCCTGAGCACTGAGCCCCTGAAGCCAGTTCTGTGATAATGCAATCAGAGTCACTTCTCTCTGGGCCCAGCACCAGATGAAGTGGGCATGAGGTCTGCAGCCTTGGCCTCTTCTGCCCTCCCCTGTCCTCTGCAACACCCTACAGCTAGGTTGTAGGGTGAAGGTGAGTGACAGAGGGGAGTGGGCTGGTGTTCTGATCAGCCTCCATCCAACATGAGTGATCCCAATGCAGCCACGTCACCAAGTAGCTGCCCTCTGGAACCACCAGGGCACCCAAGAGAGGCAAAGAACTGGGGCTGTACTCAGAGCAGGCTGGCGTGGAGGGCCCCAAAGAGAATCTGAGAGCGTTTCTGGGTCTCCCCAGCAGGCTTGGACTGAAAAAAGAGAGAAGGACTCACAAGATCTCAAGGCAGAAAAAGTGTTGGCAGTGGTCCGGGGCACCCCCTCTATTAGAATATGGTTTCTCACCTGAAGGAGTCAGTGCTGTTCATCAAATACTTTTTATTTTCCCCCCAGGCACATGGCAAGATTGCACTTCCTGGTCCAAGGGGCCATGTGACTTGTTCAGGCCGATGAAAAGTGAGTGGGAATATAGATGTCACTTCTGCATAAGACATTTAAGAGTACCGATCCTTGATACATTCTCTTTTGGCGACAGGGAATGTCAATGGTGGTGACTCTTCTATCATGCTGCATCGTAGAGTGAAGAGAACTAGAATAAAGCCACTCAGCCATGGGGGACAGAGCAACATGTAACATGATGGAGAAATAAACCTTCGTTACCATAGCATCATCTAGACACAACCGTTTGTTACTGCAGCATGTCCTAGCTCATCCTGACTGATGTATCATCTGATTAACAAATACTCCAGACTTGTGCAGTGAGAAAATGAAGGGGAAAAGAAAGGTGTCTTAGTCCATTCAGGCTGCCATAACTCAATGTCTTAGACTGGATGATTTATTGCTCACAGTTCTGGAGGCTGAGAAATTCAAGATCAAGGCACCAACAGATTTGGTGTCTAATGAGGGCTCACACTCTACTTCATAGATGGCACCTTCTAGCTCTGTTCTCACATGGCAGATGGGACAATCAAGTTTCCTTAGGCCTATGAAAGGCATTAATTCCATTTATGAAGGTGTCCTCATGACTTAGTCACCTCCCCAAAGATCCCCCCTCTTAATATATCTCATTGGAAATTATGTTTCAACATATGAATTGGGGTGTGGGGGACAAATATTCAGACCATAGCAGAAGGAAACTAACATTTATTGATCACTTTTTTTTTTTTTTTGAGACAGGATCTTGCTCTGTTACCCAAGCTGGAATGCAGTGGCATCATCATAGCTCACTGCAACCTCTTGGGCTCAAGGGATCCTCCTGCCTCAGCCTCTCAAGTAGCTGGGATTACAGGCACATGCCACCAAGCCCAGCTAATTTTTCTATTTTTTGTAGAAATAGGATCTCACTATGTTGCCCAGGCTGGTCTCAAACTCCTTGTCTCAAGTGATCCTTCCCTCTCAGCCTCCCAAAGTGCTAGGATTACAGTATGAGCCACTGCACCCAGCTGATCACTTCTTTTGTGCTTCTTCTGCATCTCAGGGCAGTTTATCTTTGTCCTCATCGATCACAGGTTGATTTCAGAGTTTCATCCTCAAAGGGCTGACCTAGTCCCCTTGTTCCCACGTTCATGGCAGTGAGGATTGGCTCGTGTTATTTCCTGGAGGGAAAGTCCACACCAACTTTTAGGAAACTTCCAGCTTAGCGTCAATTGTGTGCAAGTGTTCTGAGTGAGGGGGTCACTTGCTGAAGGGTGGGAGTCTACAGGGAGGAAGGTGCCACGTCTCTTCACTTAATTAGTGGCCTTGGGCCCAGAGGAAAAGACAGCAGACAGAGGTGTGAACACAGTACACACTGCGGGAATGAGGTAGGGCTGAGAGGTAGCTGAGCAGGCAGGTCCTGGCAAGCCCAGTCAGCTAACAAAGAGCAACAGGAAAGCCCCTGCCCCTCTCGGGGGTGGAGACCGAGTGCTGGGTTCAAATGAGGAAGAGCCTCACAGCTCTGGGATACCCAGTCATTCGTTTATTCACTCAACAAATACTCATTTTTCACCTAATATGTGCCAGGCACTTTTCTGGGGGCTTGGGAAAAAGTAGCAAACAAAACAGACAATAATTCCTAGACTCTGGGAGCTCCTGTCCTAGTGGGGAGAAGCAGGTATTAAGCCAGCAGCTAAGTAAGATATACAGCATGTCCGACTGTGGCCGCTATGGAGAAGATTAAGTAGGCAGGATGTAGGGAGTTCAGAGTTGGAGTAACATTTAGTAGAGTTGCCAGAAAAGGCTTCATTGAGAAGGGGAGTGACTCGTGGGCACAGTAGAGGGGCAGCGAGTGTGCAGGCTCCGAGAGACCGTGTACTCAGAACACACACGTGCACGGCTGGGATATGGTCTTCCTTTGTATGAGGGGGGGCTTTTCATACTTGAAGGCAGTGGCTACAGGGCAGAGGGCCGAGCTTTCTCCATGGTGGCCCTGCCTGGTCCCCAGAAGGGATCCAGCCGGCCTTGGGAAGGGGCAGCGATTAGGGCCTGTCTCAGGTGCTAAGGAGCCAGGGCCTGGGAGTGGCCCTTCTGGGCAGGACATCTGGCCAGATCTATATCTGCATCTGGAGGTGGGGACGGGGGCTCTGTTATGCCCACTTGGCTGACATCCTGGCCAGCCCACGTGGCCTGAGTTCCCTCCTCCAAACCACCACCGATTCCTCCTGCCAGCGCCAGCCTGAGGCATCGCCTGGGCGCGCAGGGCCAGGGCTTCTGGCAGGTGGCCGGCAGGGCTGTTTCCCATGGCTGCCTCTGTTCTGACTCTGAGAGGTGGGAGGGAAGGAGGCCGGGGAGGGCTCCTTTCTCAGGGGCCGCTGGGATGCGAATGGCCTCTGCCAGTATCCTGGAGGATGGATGGGCCGGTCAGACCAATTGTCCATTAGGAACTCCAGGTCCATTTTCCAGGTTTACATTCTCAATTCATAAAGGTTTAAAAACTATGGATTTTCATTTTGCTTGTTGCACCCATAACCTCCCCAAGCATCCTCCAGGGCATGGGCGTCAGGGCCAGCAGCCAGGCCTGCGCGGTAATGTAGCACCTCTGCAGGCGAGATGGGCGCTCGGGTAGAAGGGTCATTAAGCAGATCAACCACCGCAAATCAATCAGGCCTTGCCCTGCTTTGCAGGGGCCTTGGCTGTGGCGGCTCTGGTTTGCCCTGTCATGTGTCAGGGTGTGTGTGTACAGGAGAGTGAGGGCTGGAAAATGCTGGAAAGTGTCAGAGCTTCCAGCCCTGGCGAGGGCAGAGAGACCAGGCCGAAATCCTCATGCCCACAGAACGGAGTCCACCGAAGGGCCGGCACCTCCACCGTCCCCTGCCCCGCTCACAGCCCATAGGCCACACTCAGGACTGCAACACACCCCTGCTCTCTCCAGACCCCTGCTGAGAGCGGCCAAGAGCACGGACCGGACCGAGCCAGGAGTTTCTTCTGCAGAGCTCAGCACGCCCCACCTGCGCCAACCTGACCACAGGCCCGCCCTGTGCGCTGCGCACACACCCCGGCCCCCCTGGGACCCAGAGGGAGTCGCCAGCACAACACCCAGGACCCCGGGGAGACGTCCTCTTCTGGGGCCCACAGGAGGGGCTGAGGAATCCACACCACACAGTTGGCCTCTGTCGCCTGCACACAGAGATCAGGGCGCTGCTAAGAGCGCAGTGAAGAAAGAGCAGAGACAGGCCAAGGGGCCACCTCTGCCACTCTCCCCCACGCCTCTGCCTACAGGGTGCATGGACACACCCGTCCTAAATATTTCAGCAGGTGAGGGGGTGGGGAGAAGTCTAGCATAATGATTTATGGAATTTTAGAAAACTTGATTCCTTAAGTGTACTTCACAGCAGGGCCGTCACGCACACAAAGGCAGAGCTTGTGATTGATTCTTTCAGGAAAGAAGAAAGGGCAGCCTGAGAGCCCTTTCAGCTTCCTTTCTAGGGCACTTAGCAGCCCTTGGGACGCCCCCCAGCCCAACCCCACCTGGAGCTGGGGGCCCACCCCCACAACCAAGTATCCACCAGGGAGGGTCGGGCTGCTCCCCGGGGGCCTCTGGCCTCCTGTGCCCGCCCTGCCCAGTCCCCACAGCTAAGCTTCTCCTCGGCCTCTGGGGCTTTGCGACGGGCATCCTGACTCCACCAGGGCTGGCCTTGGCCTGAGCACCCAGAAAGGCCGCTCCCGGGCCCTGGCTCCTCAGCGCCCAATACAGGCCCCCCCCGCTGCCCGCTTCCCAGGCCTGGCTGGGTCCCTGCAGGGGACCAGGCGGGACCACCACAGGGAAAGCAAGGCCCTGTGCCCCCAGCCCCTGCTTTCATCTCCACAGTCACCACCTCCGCCAACCAGTCCTGCAGCAACTTGCTCTCCGGGGTGGAGAAGATGCTTGCTCAGGGGTCTCCCTCCCTCCCCGGAGAGAGGCCGCTGCGCAGCCAGGAGCCCCTGGGCTCCGGAGCGTGTTTCTGAGAAGCCTCTGTCTTCTCACCTGCAGAATCTGCACAACGGGGTCACACCGATGGGCAGGTCCCCTGTGAACGGCAGGTGAACATCACGTGGTCGGTCCTGGTTCGCGTTCATGATCATCATGCTTGTCAAAGAGCGGGCAGGGGTTGAAGAGGAATTTAAAAGACTTCAAGGTACAAGTCTCTCCCCTTGCTACAGGCACACTGTGGGGGAAACAGTCACCCCACCCTCACCGATCGCCACGAGGCCGGAAGGCTCTCGGGATGCTTCTGGTTCTCGGAGTCGGAGAAAGCAGACTTTGGAGGAGCCAGGGCAGCACGGGGAAGAAGGTCCCTCCGCGGCTTCCTCCCCGCCAGGTGGAGCTCTCCATGCGCCAAGGGGCCGATCCAGCCCCCCATCCCGACTCTTCTTGCCCTTGGTGGCCCAGTCCCTTCAGAGGCCCCCCTCCGTGTGGGAGATGGAGTGTTCTGCTGGAACAGTGAGGAGAGGACAGTGTGGGGACAGCCCTTGGCAAAGGCCCCCTTCAGCCCAAACCATCCGACCCCCTGGCCATCGGGGGTCTGGCTCCCAGCAGGAAGGACGGGGAGCAAGACCGGAACGGCCACTGCCCATTACAGTCACCGAAAGCTTTCACGTTCGGGACCAATTAATTACCTGAACCTCCCGATTTGAAAAGGAGGATGTTTAATCTCCCGTTTTCTCCAGGGTCTCAGCCCTTTGACCCTGCTTCTTGACCTCTGCCCTTCCACCTCCGGGCCTTCCCCAGAGGCCGCCTCTGCAAGGCAGCTTTGTTTGGTAAACAAGGCTCCCGAGTGGGGGGAGGTGAACCGCAGGACCTGGTGTGGCACCTTCGCAGGAAGCCACGTGCTTTGCTTTTCACAGGCTACGTGGCAAACTGAGAAGAAAGGGACTGGTGCCAAGAGCTGTTCACCGGATTCTGCCCTGTGTCCCCAAGTAAGGTTCTTGGTCCTCCTCTGGGAGAGAGCGAGCATTTGCTTGAGTCACAGTGCTCCTAAGCAGGGTCATTCTTTGTTCTCCTTCTGAGCATTGTTATGCAAAGAGCTGGCCAGAGCTGGCAGTGGGCACAGCTGCAGCAGATGCAATAAAATTGTCCCCAGGGAGCTAGCAGGGGCCATGCGCGGGAACAGGGGTGGGGTCCCTGGGCCCCCATTTCTCTATGCTCTGAAACAGTCCAGTGGTGAGGTGGAAGGTGCCAAGGACACCTGGATTCACCAGTTTTGCTTCTAGCTAGATTTTGGCCTTGGGCAAATTGCTTAATTTTTCTTTGCCTCAGTTTCCTCATCTGTAAAATGAGAAGAATGAGAGTACCTCTTTTATGGGGCTGTTGAGAAATTAAATTTGATTATAAAAGTGAGGCAGCCTAGCGTTGGGTCACTGTGAGGTCTATGTAAGAGTTGCTAATGATATAACTTTTCCTGGAGAGAGATTTTCTTCCTAGAGGGTGCCTCTGCCCCACCTTCCTCCTCTTCCCCAATCCCCACGTCACTAGGACCCCAAACTCTACGGGCCACACAAGGGCCTGTGGCAAGTCTATGTCTGTGGAGTCTCTGTTACCCTGAACCAGTGGTTCTCAACCTGGGGTGATTTTGCTCCCAGGGGACATTTGACAATGTGTGGGGACATGTTTTGTTGCTGAAACTGGGGGAAGGGGTGCTGCTGGCATCTGGCAGGTAGAGTCCAGGGATACTGTTAATCCCTATATTGCACGGGACAGCCCCACCCCCCAACAAAGAAGTATCCAGCCCAAAATGTCTTTTGTGGTTGACCCTGCCCTGAGCCTGGGACCAAAGTGAGAAAGGGGCCGGGACAGGGAAGGGTGACAGTCACTGCCTCATCCTGGCTCCTGACCTGTGACAGCATGGATGTTGCCCCACCCCAACCTATGAGACTCCTGGGGGAAAGGGGGTGAACTCCTGGGACATTTCCATTTTCCCATATTCCCTCAAGATTTCCCAGGAACAAAAGCAACCCCTGGACACAAATTATGTACCCTGAGAAGCCAGCTACGATATGCATTCATGTAAATCAATGAACAAAAACCAATTGCCGTGCACCAATTGCTAAACAAAGCCTCGAAACCAATACCTGTAATTTGAAGTATTCACAAAAGTGATAAAAATCTTATCTAGAGTGCTGGGTCCTCCTCTGTCTCTCAGTGACACCTCCAGCCTTTCAGCTGTCACTCAGCTGCAGTGGCTCCCAGGAGGGAGATTCTGCAGTGCTGGTCACCAGGGTCCCCTCTGAGTTTAACCCGTTGCTGGTCGTCCACCCTCTCACTGGAGACGGGGCCCAAGACGTCTCCTTTCTGCTTAGGCCCTGGTTACCCTGGTGACAGCCACAAACCAAGCAACCTGATTAAAGGGGGCAGGGGCAGGGGTGGAGAAGAGAAGGGTGGACGGAAGGTTGCCCTTGAAATTTCTATCATCTCCGTAAGTCTTCCCTCAGAATGGAGTCTGAGAGAAACTACCAGCTTGCTAGGAGACCGACAAGTCTCTCCCTTTTGCTCTCTCCACGGCTGTTTCTTTGTATGTAGCCAATGCCATCATTCCTGAGGATGTTGCCACAAACAGCCAGCCTGCCTGACGTCAAACCCAATCTTCATGCTACGCTTCTCGCAACACTGTCATTGGCGGAAATGCTAAATATATGGACGTACACTGTGCCATATTGTTTGTGTTTTTCTACTCATCTCCAGGACAGCTGAAAGTTGACCGTCCCTGACCATGAACAGATTTCATCACCAGAGCGGAAAGGAATTTGATTCTTACCTTGAAATTGCATGCAAGACGTATGATAGGCAATTAGAATCTTAACTCATTTTTTAAAATTTCTAAAATGTAAAAACAATAATCATTTTGAAAACCATTTGTCTTTCTGGGGGGTGGGAGGAGGATTTCCCCCCAAACCACATGATTCCAATAATTTACCATTCTGTTTTCATCTGTTATGGCACAGACTTAATTACAGCTCCTCCCCCCACGTGCCTGTGAGGTCTGAGGGGTTGTTTCACCCTTGTTGAACCGGGTTTGTTCCTTGGAATTGCTTCGTTCCATTCCCCCCCCTTGGGTTTTTTAAGGGGTTGTTGGTGCAACTTTTTTCCCCTTGAACATAGAAATGGCAAGTGCTTTTAACAATAAATATACACTGGAACAGTCCTTGGGAAGCATAGAGACAAACACGAGTTAGTTTGCTGAGTTTGTTTACACTTGACCACGGAGCTGGTATTCACGTGCAAGTCCTGGCACCATCCTTGATCAAGTCAGGTTGCTTCTGTGAGTTTTCGTGTCTTCAACGCAAACCACCGTGGATAATAATTGTACTCACTTAATGATGCTATTCAGAGAATTAAAATAGATGACAAATATTGAGCCCTCAGCTCACTAAAGCCCCTGGAATTTAGTTCTTGCTAGGTAAAAGTTAATTGTCGTATAGTCATTGTAATAATGTAGGTTAAATCCAAGTTGCTCCCACCCCCCTGCTATGGACTGAAAGGGGTTTCCAAGGTCATTTTTGCTGAGATTTCCAGCACTCCTGAGTGATTGCCCTGCGCGTGCAACCAAGACGGGCAGGTCTCACTTCTGCTGGGTCCACTGGCAACTGAGGACCGAGTGCACCTTATCTTTTAGGAAAAGCCGGCTGGTCAGCAATTACGGACTGGAGTTCTGGATACTCTGGGGGAACGTGACAGAGTCATTTCGACTCCCTGAGCCCCAGCTTCCGAGGAGGTAAGAGCTCAGGGCAAGGAGATCCCCAAGCCTCTGTCCAAGCCTGAAGTTCTGTGATTTCAGGATCCATGGTCTGAGGATCCGATAGAAATTGGCAACTGCCCCACACATTTTTGTCACCCCAGGGCAGGGAGACTATCACTTGCTTCTTGGAATCCTCCATAGCACCCAGCACCCAGCAGAGATCTGCTGATCGATCCATTGGTCAGATCCCAGGCCTCATGACTCGCAGCTCCCTGCTCTTTTAATTTCGGAAAGGTCAATCAATCAATCGATATATTTTCTGCAGCGCCGCAGAGCCAGCGTGCAGTGCAGAGGGAAGTCCGCACCAGCCCGGTAGCATCCCGGTCTCGATCCGACAGACAGATAAAGAACACACACGCTCAACGCACCTGTGCACACACTTAAGAGGACATAGTGGCTGAATCACAAGGCAGGACGCTCATTTCTAGGAGGCCCCCTTTGGTGGACTCACTAGGGAATTTCCCTGAGGGGCTTGGCCTGAGGTCAAAGGTTTGCAGAAAAATGACCCAACCAGAGCACACACTCTGCAGGATGACTCCAAGAACCACACACATCCGGGCAAGCCGACCGGAAGTGCAGACACCTCCGCAGTTGGAACTGTACCCTCGAGTGTGCCAGGGAAGGGGGAGACCCCCGATTGCTGGGAAGAGCTGGGAAGAGCTCCCGGGGAAATGAACAAGGAAACGACGTCTAAATAAGTCATGGGGGTGGGGAGATCCAGGCCTCCTCACTCCCCGGCTTCCTCCCCCGGGAGCTCATCTGCCTGACCCCAAACTTTCCCCATTTTCCACATCAGTGTGCTTGGTGGGGGCCTGGTGAGCTGACATTCCCTGATCGCATCCCCCATCCCCGTCGTTGCTTAGCTGGGGAACTGTTGTCAATTTAGAACAGTTGGAATTCATTTCTTTATATTCACATCCGATCTTATCAAAGGGGCTGCCGTGGGGGGAGGAGCTGCTGGTTCTGTTCTTCCAGCTCCTTCTCTCCCCCTTCCCGCCCTCTGGGGGTCTCTCTCCCCCTGTCCTCCCCCCCACAGCCTGAGTCAGAGATCTCCTCCTCTGTGAAGTTAATGGCCGTAAGACGATTTCATTTTATTCTTTCTCCAACAGCCTTGATATTTTAAATTTGCCTTTGACAAACTCGGAGCCCTGGAATCATCATTTAGGAAACAAAGCTTAACCGGGAGCTTTTAAGAAGGGTTTTTTCCTTTCAATTTTAGCAGGCTAGTGAAAATCAATACCGCCGTGTTCCCATCTGTAGACCACCTGACATCTCATGAATGGTCAATGGAGCCTGCTCCGGCTGCGGGAGCTTCTGAGAGACACGGTGGCCGGCTCGGGGCTTGCCTTCCTTTTCTGCTAATTTAAAGGCTTCTCTCGCCCCAGAAGATGCTCCCAGTGCCTTTCTTGCTGGGAGGGGTTGGGTCTTTACTGAAAGAGTTTAGAGTGGCCAAACTGAGGGCAAGACAGTTGTGGGGTGAGGAGGGGAGATGTTATCTGAGCCCAGAGATGATCAAACCCTTTGTCCCCCCAAGGATTTGTTAAACAGGACAAGCAGGATGGGGATTTGGAGGGTATTATTCCAGTGCAATTAGCCATGAGCTCCAGATTCAAGAAGCTGTCAATTGGCCCTGGCTAGTGCCAAAAGGTTCGGGCCCCAAACCCCTGCCCAGATGCTTGTCAACCCCTAGTGGGCTGAAGCAGGGGCGACAGCAAAACTCAGCCCCGATGCGACCACCCTGCCTCGCTGTGCACCCCGAGGATGTGGGTCTGTCCCACCGCCCACGGGCATCTAAACGTGCCCTCCAAGGACAGCCAGCGTGTCCTTTCTGGCAGGGCAGGCGAGGGAGGAAAGTGTGACTCCCAACAATGGAGCCAAAATTCAGGAGCCCCTGTGACCGCAGGACCCACGAAAGACAGGGCTCCAAGAACAAGAGCCACACGAGGTGGAGAAACATGAAACAGCCACCCCCTCACCCCACCCTGAGGCCTTTTCAAAGCCACAGACTGAACCATATTGTCACTCCCAAGTCAAGTTTAACTTCTGAAGAAATCTTTTCAAGATGTTCAAAACACCCGGGTGCAGTTTAGCTCTAAGCGCTACCATCTGCCGCGGCAGGCAGGCTCATCCTGTAATCCCTGGCTCCGCGGAGCCCCGGAGCAGGTCGCCTGCTGTGCCCACTGGAGAATGCACGTTGGGTAGCCGGTGACAAAGGGCTCTGCCGGCTCCCGGGCAGCCACACACGGAGCACTGCGGGGTTGGGAGTCGCTGGGGAGAGAGCACATCTGTGCGTTCACACAGCACACCGGGACCATGGCCAGGTCGGAGTGGTCCTCTCACAGCTGGGCCCCCCAGGGCCACTGTGAACTGGAAGGGATCAAGGTCCGCCAGGGAGGCCTGGAACTCCTGTGACTCCAGAATCGCAGGTGCAAAGAGACAGGGACAGATCTGCTTCCAAATAGAAACTCAACTTATTTTGGTTTTTGTTTCTCTTCTATTGTTTTTTTTCCTGTTTATTTTTTCCTGTTCTAGAAGATGCCATCATGAGCTGGCATGAAATAAATACCAGCTGATTTTAATAGGAGAACCAATACTCTGTTGGCTATATATCATCAACCATCTCATCTCTGACTTTGTACATCCGGCGTCCAGGAAATTGAAGACACACCAGGAGGTGGGATATTCCAGGGCGAGGGCGCAGCGCTGGAGCCTGCGCACATTCACAGCCGGAGGAGGGAGAGGGGCGGGTGCCAGGGCCCCTCTAGGTGCAGGATGAGGGGCGAGCCCAGGGGTAAGGGGGGTCAAACAGGCCCAAAGAGCCAGAGTGGAGTGCAAGGAGGTGAAGGTCAGCTGGGGACTCGGATGTGCTCTTGCACTCTCTGAAATCCCTGGGAGTCCTGAGACCCAGGCTGGCTTCCGCAGGAGAGAGAGAGCCCGGGGTCCATGGGCAATGCCTGCCCCAGGCACAGGGGCAGCGAGAGGTGCATGGAGGCCACATCCGCCAACAGGCCGCACAGTTTGACCAGGGCTGTGATCACTGATCCCCAGCTGCGGCTGCCAGATTTGACATGCTGTGCTTTGTGTGGCGGGGGATGCCACAAGTCAGGCAGGAGGGGCAGTAAGGTGCAGTGGTTAGAAACACACCCCCAGGAGCCACTTCCCAGATGGCATGACCCTAGGCAAATCACTTAAACTCTCTGTGCCTTAGATTTCCTGTCTGTGACATGGGCGTAGCTGCTGATAAAAGCACAGGCCTCACAGGGTAGTTGCAAGGGCTAATATGTACGAAGTGCTTCGAACAGGATCCAGGACGTAGTAGGTGCCAGGAGAGGGTCAGCCATTATCATTATTATGGCTCCTTTATTTATCACAGGAGTGATGGGGCGCAGTCTCAGATGCCATCTCAGTTGGTCAAGAGAACGGAAGGCAGCTTTGGCCCTAGAGCAAAGCCGGGCTCCTCTGCCAGAACCAGAGGCCGCGTCAGCTGCCGGGATTCCAGAGCTTGTGCGACAGCTTCCCCTCCGCCCCTGCCCCCACGGCCCAGCGCCCTGTGCCTGGGCAGATCCCAGACCACCTGCAAGGAGGTTGGGAGTTAGATTGCTCAGTGCAGATGCTCCGCAGAAGCTCTGCAGGAGAAACCCAGCCTCACTCTGCACAGCCACGATCCCTAGACGCCGTCTGCAGCGCGTGTGTTTGGGAAACCTCATTTCTCATCAAAGTTCAGATGGGATCCAACCGATACACAGGGGGTTCCGTGGGCCTGGGACAAGCCAGCTGACTTTGGCCACAAAGAGCAATGCTTGAGTTGAAACAGAAACAGGAGATTGATCTGCTTGGGGTTTGGGGTTTCTCTCTTTTTCATTTTCTCTAGTGCCTGACCAGAATCGGGATGAAGACAATTGAAGTTCCTCAAAATCATCAGCCGCTGGGATTCCAACCAAACGTCCCGGCCTGTCTTGCTGTTTAGAAGCACACTGGAAGGGTTTCACAGGGGTGCTCCAGATTCTTCTTCCCTTTGCCCACTCCTTTCATCCAGGGCTCTCCCACTCCACCCCGCCCTGACCCTGCTCAGGATTAGTAAACCTGGGGCTCAAGGTGGTGACCCCGGCAGGCCAGGCCGCCTGGAGGCTGAGTGTCCATGAATAGCAGCAGGTCTGTGGAGGACATACGCTCCCACGGGGGTAGGGGAGATTCCTGGGATTGTTTGTCCCAGTGATTGGTGGCGGAGACACCACTGGCATTTAGACTATGAGGGCCGCAACTGCCGGAGCTCCAGAGCCCTGGGTTCTAATTCCAGTTAGTTCTCCCGCTGTGAACTTCTGTGTGAACTTCTCTGGCCTCAGTTTCCTCGCTATAAAACAGGGATAAGAATTGTATCTGCCTTCTAAGATTGTTGTGCACATCCAGTGAATTCATCTGCGGAAAGCCCCTAGAACAATGTCTGGAACTTACAAACATCAGTTATCATTTTCCTAAACTCTAAGGGACAATCCCACACAGCAAATAATCATCCCGTTCTGTGTGACTTTCGAATGTTCCACTAAACATTGGAATAGGTTGAAAAATGTCTTTATAATGATCTAAGCCTAAAACATAACTCTTCTTTTTTATATATAAACACAAAATTTTTTCTAAAAGTTTAAAAAAATACAGTCTCCCAGAAACGCGAGCGCTACATTGTACCAGATGCAGCTTACTCACCTCCTAGGATCTCGCGGCTGCACCTGCCTCCCAGACCCTCAGCCTCCTGTTCCGCCTGACTCTCAGCAAGGCATCACGGTTCCGCCATCTGAGGCCAACCAGCCATGTGTCCACGCGCCGTGTCTTGGGATACTCTTTTGCTTCTAGAGTCAGATAATAGGCCAAACCCGAGAGGGTGCAATCTGGCTTCCTGAGCTGTTGCCTAAGGGACCAGATGTCATGACCCAGAAGTGCAGGAGCATTAACTCCCCTTGGAATGAACTTTGGCCAGTGGGCATCCAGAGTTTCGCTCCTTTCCTGTTCCCAGTGGACTGTTCTGAAGTTTCATTTCTCCATAAAATCTGGCCGTAAACCTCCTGCATGGCTGAGTGTGTGCTCTCACCCAGCAGCATGTCTTGAAGCAGCGGACAGCCCAGCTTTGCCACACACTTCACTGCCACACGTCCTCGTCCATCCCTCCTGCTGCCCTGGGATTGCACCTCCTAGAGAAAGCACCTTCACTTTATCCCTGCCTCAGACTGTATTCCAGGAAACTTGGGCTCAAATTTCCCTACAGTCGGGGAGATTGTCTTGTGTGGAACTTTACCAAGAATTGTTTTCCATTTCAGAAAAATCACACAATCAACAGCAACACACTTACGGTATCGATGTCGCCAATACAATCCAACATATCTCCATCAGTCTGCATTTAGAGCTGTGGCATTCATTTGAGCACAGTTGTGCCTGTGTATTTACTTATTGAACTACTTTATTATAAATGACTTTCCTTTTATTTCTCCCTTACGTTACACGTAGGGCATTATATTGATTTTTATTATGTATATAGGCAGGTTATATTATCTATAAATGCAATATCAAGATAATAAAGGTGTCATTATAAAATATTTGTCATGTAAAAGGGAGACTGAGGTTGACAATGCTGAGAAACCCTGGTGGAGCAGAAAGAGCCCCAGACTGGCCCTGTGGCACTCGCCGCTCTGTAGTGGTGGATAAGACACTGGTCTCCGTGGGCACTGGCTTTCTCCTCCGCAAAATGAAGAGGTGGAATGAAGTGACACTAGAGTCTTTCACAGCTCTGCCACCCCGAGGTTTAATTTACAGAGATGTTATCAGCTTTAGTTTCTCTGGGCTTCCACTAAACTGCTTCCTCTGTTGTCAGAACCCATCCAAAACTGGCAGGCCGTGAGTTGACACCCACCTAAGTCAGATTTCACCCCCAAATTATATTCACGCCATAGGGCCCTGATGGCTGCCATCCCTGGCCACCTGCCCCTGTAAGTTGGCCCACCTGTAACAGTACAGCATTAGCCTTCCTCTTGGGTCTCCGTTGCTTCCTGCTCTGTCCGGCCTCCCCGGCTGGCAGCTACCTGTGAACCTGGCCCCATCTCTGTCTCTGTCCCCCCCAGGCAATGCCTGCAGATCCTCTCCTAGGCCCAACTGTCAGAAAAGGCAAGAGTCGGGGGCTAAGTCCCAGCACGGGAGCTAGAAGTCCTTACCTGGAGGCGGCTGATTTGCAAGCCAGGCCCCTGCCTTGAGCTTTTCTAGGGTTAGGGTGGAGGGTTCTTTTGCTTCCTGGGAAATAGAAAGGCGGGACCACTAAATTACAGCTTGCGAGATGGTTTCGTAGTGGTTAGACACGTAATGTTCCAGTTCTAATGACATTAACGTTAACATTTACTAAGCTTCTGAACTCTGTGCGTTGTTTTACTGAATCTCCTACATCTCTGCAAGGTGGATCATTACTAGCTGTTTCATAAGTGAGCAGATCGAGGCTCAGACTAACCTGCCTGAAGTCCCGGGAAACCAGAGGTGGAGACAGGACAGGAACCCAGACTGCTCTGGCTGCAAAGCCTCACCCTTTCCTCCCACTCTGGCACCTCTGCCTCTGGGAAATACAGTCCCCCCATACGACACAGGAGAACAGGCACCAGGACAAGGTAGCGGCTGAGATGTGGCCCAAAGTCAGCTTTCCCTCTTGCATTCACACGACATTTTACTTTTCTTTAAAAAGCACCATCATGTACCAGTTGATGGCCCAGCCCTCTGAGATAGATTTTGAAGTCCCCGAGATGTGGAAAAACTGAACATATTGTGCTATTCCCAGAGAAAAGGGGTAGCTAGGATTGCATAAGCAGGTTCTCCGCTATTTTTCCCTTTCCTCTTCTTCCATCTCGGCAGTAGAAGGAAACAGATTCAGTCAGCCTGAGACTGACTTCAACCACTTGGACAGGAAGTGTGGTCTGCTAGGAGCCGGGGGAGAGGTGGGAAGCTCAGATTTGGGTTTGGGGGCGAGAGGAGTCAGCCGTGGGGTGGAGTGGACTGGCAGCCATGGGGGCAGGTCCCAGCTCCATCAGGTCTGGCTGGGGCTGGTGGGGGGAGGTCTCTGGAGCAAAGCCACCAGAAGCAGGGACTGCCGATCTCTGGACTCTTACGTAAGAAGAAATAAACATTTATCTAGTTAAAGGCACTGTTATTTTGGGCTCCTGTTACACCACCCTGGCAGAATGAAGATTCGAAATGGCAATTGGCAGTGTTGCAGAAACATAAAGTTTATGGCTCGAATATCTGGATTTGTGCACTCAACCTCCTACCTCCGCTGACTGGTTCCTGGTAAGTAGTACCCTCCCTAGATCTCAGCTCTGCGCTCAACACCCTTAGTCATGAGGGAAAGGCAGACCCAAAGCACAGTGAGACACCACTTCACACTCCCCAGGATGGCTGTCATTTTTCTTAAAAGAAAAAAATAACTGTTGTTGAGAATGTGGAAAAAATGGAATCTTTATGCACTGCTGGTGGGAATGTAAAACGGTGCAGCGTTTTTGGAAAACAGTTGATCTGGCAGTTTCTCAAAAAGTTAAACATAGAGTCACCATCTGACCCAGCAATTCCACGCCTAGGTATGTACCCAGGAGGGTTGAAGACACATGTCCACACAGAAACTTATACACAAATGTTCACAGCAGCATCAGTTATAATAGATAAAAGTGGAAACAACCCAAATGTCTGTTAACTGCTAAAGCGATAAACGAAATGTGGTATATCCATATAATGGAATATTATTCAGTCATAAAAAGGAATGAAATTCTGATACATGCTACGACATGGATGAACTTAGAAAATGTTACACTACGTGGACTGCATTTACACGAAACTTCTAGAATAGGCAAATCTATAGAGACAGAAAGTAGATTAGCGATTGCCAGGGGCTGGGGGGCGGGGTAGGTGGGAGGGAGCGTTGGGAGTGACTGCTAACAGGTACAGGGTATTTTGGGGGTGATGAAAATATTCTGGAACGAGATAGTGGTGATGGTTGTACAATATTATAAATATACTAAAAACCACTGAATCGTACACTTTAAAACGATGAGTTTAGGTTATGTGAATTTTATCTCAATTTTAAAAATTGCAAAAAAAAAAAAGTCAGCTCCATATTTCACACTAGCCTCTCCTCCTGCATGTCCCACCATCGCATCCAACTCAACATCCCAAAAACATCTCTACTGATGGCACGTCAGTTCTCCCGGGTCTCCGGAAGGGCACCGCAGGTCTCAGAGCTGCCCTCCTCTCCTGCTCTCTCTCGCCCACCACCTGCAATCAGCTATCATGTGTGGTCCATCCACTGCCCCTCCAGTCGCCTCTTCCTCATCTCCCTTTTACACGTCAAGGCTCAGCCCCAAACACGTCCCCACTCTGCTTAGAACTTCCAAAGGCTCCTCATTACCTGGCGGGGTTCCCTTACATCTGCTCCAGCTGTCCCTTCCAGTACCTTCTCCTGACTTTTCTCTTTTCTGGAACCAATTCTGCCCAACAAGGAGGAAAGTGCTGGCAGAGCGAAAGCCACAGGGTATACGGGAGTGTGACTCTCTTCACTTTCAATTTTACTATTACTGGAAAGTTTGGGCAGAGTGGGTCATGTGCGCTTGGCTTCTAGAATTCTAGAAAGGTAGAATTCTTTTTACAGAGGCAGAGATAACATTGGCTTCCTGCATGACATGAGACTCAGACAGGAGAGAATTGGGAAGATTTTTAAAGATGCCACTGTAACCATACTGTCCATGGGGAAGTAAAAGAAAGCATCTGCAAAGTCCCAGCTGTGCAGACCACTCTCCGGTGGGCTCAGATCTGGGAGGGTGTGTGCAAAGGTGGGTCGATAGGTCAGGCTGCACAGGCTTGGAGAATTAATGGTGGAAAGGAAAGAGCCCCAAGGAAGAGACTTCAAAATAAACAATAAAACACTCAGGACAGCAAAAGTCTCTTGTAGTAATGTTGAAGAAAGAATGTTCAATGTCAGTGATTACTGTTGATTGACAACCTACTATGTGTCAGGTGTGATACTCACCATCCAATTCCCTAATAATCACTCTGTTCTCATAATCATCCTACAAGGCAGGAACCATGGTGGTTATCCTCATTTTATATAGAAAGCAAAGGAGCCTTAGAAATACGAAGTATCTGTCTCAACCTTACTCAGATCATCTTGTAGAGATCCTCTGATTTGAACCATGCTCTTGCCTTGGGGTTAAACAGAACCCCTTATCTCCTCCTGTACCTGACAAGGGCAAACCGAACACAGTCAAGAGAAGAGACAGCCTGAGACATGGGAGATCTTCAGTGCGCTGAGCTGATTCAGGCCAACTCCATGAACACTGGAGTGAGGTTCGGGGCCGTGTGCCACGGGGCCCAGCTGTCCTGCGTTCTATCAATGACTTGGAGGAATACAGAGAAGGTGGATACAGCAAAAATCTAGCAACCCAATTAAAAAATGGACAAAAGG
The DNA here is from genome assembly GCF_000956105.1 of Propithecus coquereli. Classification (NCBI taxonomy): domain Eukaryota; kingdom Metazoa; phylum Chordata; class Mammalia; order Primates; family Indriidae; genus Propithecus; species Propithecus coquereli. The sequence continues at coordinate 6,275,947 of NW_012149396.1, read as the reverse complement.
CTTGAATAGACATTTCCCCAAAGAAGACATACAAGTGGTTAACAGCACATGAAAAGATGCTCAACATCGCTAATCACTAGAGAAATGCAAATCAAAACTAATATGAGATACCACTTCATACTTGTTAGGATGACTCATATAAAAAATAATAAACAAACAAACAGAAAATAAGAAATGTTGGCAAGGATGTGGAGAAATTGGAACCCCTGTGCACTGTTCGTGGGAATGTAAAATGGTGTAGCTGCTATGGAAAACAGTATAACAGTTCCTCAAAAAATTAAAAATAAAAACACCATATGATCTAGCAATTCCATTTCTGGGTGTATACCCTACAGAATTGAAAGCAGGGTCTCAAAGAGTTTTTTTGTACACCCATGTTCATAGCAGCGTTATTTGTTCTGGCCAAAAGGTGAAAGCAACCCACGTGTCCATTGTGGATGAATTGGATAAGCAAAAAATGTGGTATCTACACACAGTTGAATATTATTCAGCCTTTAAAATGAAGGCAATTCTTACACATGCCACAACATAGATGAACCTTGAGGACATTATGCTAAGTGAAATAAACTAGTCACAAAAGGACAAATAGTGTATAATTCCATGTATATGAGGTACACAGAGTAGTTAAATTCACAGAGACAGAAAGTAGAATGGTGGTTGCCAGGGGCAGGGAAGAGGGAAGAATGGAAGTTATTGTTTAATGGGGACAATTTCAGTTTTGCAAAATGAAAAGAGTTTTGGAGATAAATTGTACAACAATGTGAATGTATCTAACATTACTGAACTGTACACTTAAGAAATTTATGTTATATTTATTTTATTTCAATTTAAATAAATGAATAAATATTCTGCTGACAGGCGGGGCATTAAAAAAAGAAAAAAATGAATCAATGAGTAAATAAAGGACAATTGGATGACAAATTCCTTGGCAGATAAAGTAAGGATTGAAAAAGGTCTAGATCATTGGCCCTATAGACTGAGCTAACAGGAGATATTTTATAAGGGAGATGTGTCCAACTGAATGACCACCTGGTACTTGCCAGGGGTGTCCAGGGTCATCACGACTTGTATAAAGAAGACTGAGGTCAGCACCAAGCTCAATGGGAATCACCCCCCGAAGTCTCCCCAACTGTGTGAATAAAGGCTCGATGTCCAAGGAGGCAGACAGGCCTGTGTTTATTTGGACCCCACACTTTCAGGGTACTGAGACAAGTGGGACCCCCTCCTCCAGGTGGCAGTGGACAAGGAGGGAGAAGATACTCAACGTATGATGCTGTCGTTGGAAAGACCCACACGAGATGCCCAGGCCAGCAGGTGGACGCAGGCAGAAGAGTGTGGCTCCGAAGCAAGAAGAACTTTCTTATGGGAACCACCTCCCGCTTCCCCCCACCCCCTTGTCTCCCAGTGTCAGGACCAAGCCCACATCCTTAATCCCCTCCCATTTCGCCCAGGAATAGGAGACAACAGCCGTCAGAGAGGCTGGGACAATCCTTCCATCCAAGAACCTTCTTCTCTACGCACTATATTTCGTAAAGCTCCAGGGATGGCCAGAAAGGTTGCTTATGAGTAAAGAAATTAGTAGAGGAGAAATTCAGGACAGAAGGAAGTTGCCTCTGTAAACGGGCCAGTTTCATGCAGAAAAGAGTGTTGGTCAAGGAGAAAGCCTGGAAAAGACAGGATCTGACCCTGGTGCCTCCAGCCTGCCCCCAGGTGCTGCTAGGGGATCATGGCTGGCTGTTCTTCAACCCTAAGTAAGTCTTAAGGCAACACAGTTGTAAAGGAAACTATTAAGAACCCTAATTAGCTTAATTAGGGCTTTTTGAATAGCAAAAACAAAAGGTAGCGATAAGTAGGGTTCTTAAATCACATTATCAGTGCTGTGTGTTCCTGGAGCTTATGGGTTCCTGCTAAAGGAGCAGAACCAAGGAGGCAGGTGGGGGTCGGGGGAGGTCCTCCAGGGCCTTCCTGAGTCTCAGGGGTGCTTCAGAGCCTGGCAGAGGGGGCTTCTCAGCAGGTTGAAATAGTGAAGATTTTACTTATGACAGAGGCTTTGGGGAAGCTTAGCTATTGCTTACAAGTTTCCAGAACTGCGCTTTATTTAAAACCAGAATTTGCTAAGGACCTTCTAGCCCACTTCCTGCCCTAGTAAAGCCTGATTTGCAAAGATGTTCAAGGCAGTGGCTCCTGAGGGGCCACCAGGGCCCTCTTCTTGTGGCCTCCAAAGCACAGCCCACGCTCTGAACACCTGTGCCCTGGCAGCTCTGTTTTCTCCAAACCAAGCCAACAAATAAAGCAAATCAGAACCAAATGCTGGGCACCGGCAAAGCCCCAGAGCAGCCATGGCCGGCCCTGGGCACAGTCAGGGGTGCAGGACGCCAGGAGCCCTGTCTACTGGGGTTGGGGGGTGATTCAGGTGGTTTCCACATAGGTGCCCATCAGCCCTTTGGGAGAAGTGGAGGTGGCTGAGTCTGAACCTGCCGGTAGGGCTGTCATCCCTTGGGGTGCCCTCTCCTGGGCACTTGCAAGCGCCCAGGGACAGGTAGAGTGGCAGAGCAGCTGGGTCAGATTACGAGGGGGAACTGGTTCAAATGCAGAATCCTGGGCCTCCCAGACCCTCTGAAGTACCCCTTGGGTAGTGTGGCTGGGAAGCTGGGTTTTTGACAAACCTCCAGCGATTCGTGCAGACTCCAGTTGGAGACCATCCTCCTGGTGACAGCCCTGCTGCAGGGGTCAAAGGGTGACAGATGAATCAATTTTATTGACTTTTAGAGCTGAAGGGGTCGTGGGGCCCAGCCCAGCTCTCCGGCCCGGCAGCAGGGCGTTGAATATTCACTCCCCTTTCCAGAGTCCATTTCCCTCCGTTCTCCTGCCTGTGTCTCAGGACTCAACAGTGAGAGGGCCAGACAGAGTCCCTGTCTTCAGGAGGCCACCGTTCCAGATGGTGATGGTGCCTTAAATTCAAATAATACAAATACTGCCACATTAGAACCCCCCTTCCCCGTGATTCTACCAGCCTTTCATTGGGTATGTTCTTGTTACGTGCATTTATAGGGGAGAGAATAGGCACAGAGAAGCCAGAGGGCTTGTCCGAGTTCTCGAGGCTCATAGGAGGATGTAGATCATTGAAGGCAGCGCCTTCTGCCTGCTCCCAGCCGATCCTATGGAGACGTCCTGGGCCTCATCTCTGTAGAGCAGTGGTTCTCTTCCAGGGCACTTTTGTCCCCCAGGGGACATTTGGCGATGCCTGGAGACACTTGTGGTGGCCACAACTGGGGGGTGCTACTGGCATCTAGTGGGTAGAGGCTGGGGATGCAGCTAAACATCCTATAAAACACATAGCAAAGAATTATCCACTGTCAACAATGCTGTGTTTGAGAACAGAGGCAGGGCAGGGTAAATATTATTTAGCACATTGGCTTGGATATTTCTTACTTGCACCATGGAAAATAAGTATTATCTTCACTTTACAGGAGGGAAAACTGAGGGTAACAAATACCTGATATCCAAGGTCGCATAAGTAGAGCCAGGAGGAGCTGGGATTTAAACTGGCATCTGTCCAGCTCTGGGTCCCCACAGTTTTGCTCCAGAGACACCTGGTCATCTTGGAGCCAGCAGACTGGGATCGGGATGGACAGGAGGTGACCGTGCAGCTGGTGGGCTGGGGCCTGGCGTGGAGCAGCTGCACCCCGTGCCCCAGCAGTATTTGGGGCCCTTTTCTCACTGCCGTCTATGCGGCCCTGCCCGGTGCCAGGTGGCCCAGCCTCCCGGCAGCCAATGTGCCTTATTTCCCACTAAGGAAATTCCCTTGAAACTCATTTGTTGTTGTTGTGTTTGGTTCTTTTGCAGGGGCTGGTCCTCAGGAGTCTGTCCTCAGCCTGGCTTAGAATAAAGGCGTAAGCTGGAAGTTTGCCTCTTCAGTCCAGGGTGGTCTCCAGGTATCTTGTGTGACAGCCACAGCTGCTCACCCTGTGGCCACCACCCCAGCCCCAACCCCTGTGCTGAGGGCCCATGGAGCCTCCCAACTACCCAACCCAGTCTGTCCCGTTACAGGGCTTCCAGGCCACATCCCGCTGTCCTCCAAGGCACAGATGGGACAGGAGGGAGGGGGGAGGGAGAGCGGAGATTTCCTCCTCCTGATTCAGAAATAAAGGATTCCTACAGCAAAGTCACTTGCAGGGACGGTTTGGTAGCACCTGCTCATCGTCACTTTGGAGGGTTTATTTGCGTGCAGACATTTATCGAGACCTGCTGTGAGCTGGGCCGGCACCAAGGACCTGCTGGGGAGGCTGTGTTTCTGAAGGTCGTGTTGCTGACTCCCCGGGGAACGCAGATGTGGCCAAGGCTGACCCACCTTCCTCCTCACACAGCAGGTGACAAAGTCAGGGACAGAGAGGAGGGGAGGAGAGAGGCAACATGCTACGCTTTACAGGCCTGCGGACCCCTGGCTTCTCCCCAAAGGCTCGGGGGCCCGCCCCTCACCACACTCCAGCCCCTTTTGTCCTCCCCCGACATGGGCTGCCAGTGAGAGGACAGGTGCCACTTCCAGGACTCCCTGACCTGCTCTCAGAGCGGGCCTTCCCCAAGCCTCAGAAGCAGGGACATTCCAGAAGGACTCATTCCTGTGCTTGGGAGGGGAGGGGGCACTACAGCGGCCCAGTGGGCAGGACAGACAGGTAGAGACGCGGCCCATCTGCCCAGGGAGGGCTGGGGTTTGCATACCTCATACCTTGCATACCTGCGTCCCCCAGCCCAAGTGCCACAAGCAAGGTCAGCGAGGCTGATGTGTCTGTGAAACGCGATGGCTGGCGTCCTTGTTTAAACTTCTTCCCTTTATGACACGTCATTCATCGTTCATGGTTCGGCCGGGTTCCCTCAGGGAAGCAGAACCCCTGGGGGTGACGTACAGTGAAGAACCCATTGCAGGGATTTGACCGCGGGGGCAGGCTTGTTTCTTCCAAGTCGGGTCACCGGCCTGACATCGCGGGGCCAGCGTTGGGACTGGAGTCAGGTGGGAAGAGCAGGACTGGAGCCTGCCTGGCCTGTCCCTCTCCCAGGCCCCAAACCTCGCTACCCGGAGACCTTCCTGCAGGAAGAGGGTGCTCCTGCCCAGAGCTGCACTGCACCTGGCCGCGGTTTGGAGCAGCTGAAGGGAGGGGTCCTGGGGGAGGCGGGAACACATAACGTAGCCCAAATATAACCCAGAGGAGGCGGGGGGAGGGGAGGGAGGTGGGGTGAGTCCCCCTGCAAAGGCAGCGGGAGTGCTTGGGCCAGGCATGAGCCGCAGCTGCACAGACCTCCCAGAACAAGCACGCTGGGCTTCCCCACGCCTCACCTATGTCACACACAGTTCTCCCTAACCATGCTGGGAAGGGACACAGGAGCTGCTGTTCAGCTTAGCCAAGTTGACACGTTCCAAAATCACCAGATACGGTTCTTAGTCCAGCTACCGTTTTGTTTGGTTTGGTTTTATATTTCAGGCCCCTGCCTGTGTATTTCTATAGGTGTGTGTGTGTGTGTGTGTGTGTGTGTGTGTGTGTGTGTGTGTGTGGACTCCCCCTGAATTTGAACACACCTCTGCTTTTCTCAACTGAATTCCTTTGAGGATCCCTTGAAATTCAGGCAGGAAATTGAGCACCGAGGCAGGAAATCAGCTGGAAAGGAATTTGGGGCGTGTGTGTGTGTCTGTGTGTGCGCCCTGTGTCCACAGCCACCCCACGCTGCGGGTGGGAGAAGCGGGGAGGGGAGAGAGGCAGAGACGACAGCAGAACGTGAGGCTGCACGACCCGGGCTGGGATCAGCGTCCTTTCCCCACGCACCAGATGCAGATTTCAATCAATTCAATCAATGGGCAATGTTTGCTGGCCATAAAAACAGCCCAGAGGCTGCTGGTCAGCAGCTCTAAGATGGATGACCAGTAGCCCCTGCGGTCCCAAAGGTCACGATGACTATCACCTTAAAATGTAATCTGTGCCAGCCCCCAGCCCTGCTCTCAGTTGCAGCCTGGCCGATGGCCTTCGGGGATCGCGAGGATCGCAGGCCTCGCGGTCTGTCTGTCCATCCTCCCCAGCCCTGGCCTGGTGCCGCTGTCTTGCCAGGCAGAGAGAAACACGTTTCTCCACCCACCTCTGCCCACCCCCCCGACCCCCATGGCATCCTGTAGGTGGCTGCAAAAGAGCAGGGCTGCTGTTTTGCCTTCAGCCCCTCTTCCCCTTTGCATTAAGCAAGCCCTCGCTTCCTTAGATGTCATTGTCTTTCATTTTGTCATGGGGAGAAAAGATGGTGGTGCCAACTCTCTGGTCCCAGTGAGTGACAGGTGAGGGGGCATGCTGTTCTCACCTTCTTCCCCTCCACCGCCGTGGGCTCTCTCATTCACCTGGCCTTTCCCTTCCTCCACCCTCCTCCTTTGCAATCTACAATCTACAATCTTTATAATCTACAATCACCTCCTACGTTTTCACCCAGACACTCTCTCCTGGGCCTTCCTGCTCCAGGCTGGGCTTGGAGAACATATAGCATCTTAGAGCCTCACCAGCTCAGCTCCCAGTAGTTCTTCCCCCTCCCTGCTCATTGTCCAAGGAAAGCCAGATTTCTCCTCCCTGTCTTTGGTGCACTGGTCTCGTTAATTTTTACCATCTCCCGTGTTGCATTCAGGTGGCGCCTAAGGATGAGAAATGCCTGACGAGCACTTGGTGAGTTGCACCATCTCCTAGAGAGCGCTGCTTCCTTCCTGTCTGCCGTTGCTGGCTGGTTGCTGGGGTTGCAGACTCGAGAGCAGTATCTTTCTACTGGTAAGCAGCTTCCTTTCACAAATCATCGCAGTTTGGCTATTTAATGGTCGACGTGACACCAGAAGATGCAGTATTTCCCAAAAGTCAGGAAGCAAATAAGTTATTAGAGTTTAAAAATGAATCTATTTATTGATCTCCTTCTTTTACACTATTAATGCTAATTGTTTTTCATGGTGCCTGCATTTGGGATTCATCAAAATGCATTCTTAACGAATTTCCAAACACAAAAGTTATAGCTGGATAACAGATAGCGCCAAATCATTCTACCATTTCTCAAAGGCCTTCTGCTCCAAAGGGCCATAGCAAGATTCCCTAGCAGAAGGAATCATCTGTGTCTGCCTGTAAGATTGGAGATATCACTGTCAACAGCAACAGACGAGTGGGTGGACGTTACGCCTAGCTGCATTGTTTGATCGCCTACTGTGTGCCAGGCTCTGGAATAGGTTGTGTGCAAACATCGTTTTGTTGGATCGTCACAATAGTCCTGAGGTCAGTTTTATCATTCCCACTTTTATTTTTGAAGAAACTAACCACAGAAGTTCACACATGTATCAAGTGGAAGAACCCAAATACAAACCCAATTCCACTTGGCTCTGAAGTGCACACTCCTTCCACTTGGCACTCTCCATGCTGAGCTGGTAGTGCATTGCAGCAGGTTCCTTCCAGGGGACGTGATCACTCTTTCTGCCTGTCGGTCCCACTCAGAGTAAATCGTGAGCCTTCCTGCCAGATGAGCCCAAGTCACAGCATATACCTCAGCCCTGGGGTTGGTTTGTTCCCCCTTGATGGTCAAATCAGACCAAAAGCACCACTGTGCCCTCTTGTCTCTCTTGGACAAGAGGAGACCATTCTGTCTCTCCTTATTCTTCCATAGTAATGGAAGCGAGACACAGGACTCCTGTTAAAGACTACACTTCCCAGGGTTCCTTGCAGCTAGGCGCAGCCATGTGACTAATAGCACGGGAATTGACTTGATGTGTGCCAAATAAAAGTTTGCCTTTAAAGGAAAAAAAGTGTTTCTTCCCATCTTCTTCCCATCTTCCTGCTGTCTGGAATTCAGATCTGAGGATAGGAGCTAAAGCAGCCATTTCACGTCCCGACGTGGGGCACTCTGGTTCCACCTGCCCCCACCGCCCAGGACCCCACTCGGACACATGGCTTCCTCAACGACCAGAATGACACGAGGCCCTGATGGCCCTGCATTCACTAGTGAGTCCACATTTCTGAGGCTGACATGGGGCCTCCTTCTACCACAAATTGAGCAAAACAAGGACGTCTGCCATGTTCTTAGCCAGCCAGGAGTTCAATTCACCAGGAACTTTGCATCCATTCAATTCTGCTCATGAATGAGTTGACTTCAGCTCCCAACGTATAAAAGAACTATTGAGAAACAGAGCATTGAACTTGGAGTGAGGGTACGTGGGTTCTGAGTCCAGATTTTCAGGGATTTTAGTCCTTTTCCCAGGATTGGCTTACCTTATGCCTGCTGTCCTGGTGTAATTATTAATTATTCCAACCTTCACTCTCAGAAGTGCCCCAGTTAGGACAAGAAACTATATGGTCACCATATGTCATGATTATCTAGTTGAACCTCTTTGTCTTTTAAGGAAAGAAAAGAAGGCCCAGAGAGGTGGAGTAACTGGCCCAAGGCCACACAGCGCTTTAGTAGCAGTGTCTCCAGAAGCTGCAGTACTATTCCTGGGGGTGACCAGTTTTAGCCATTTGGGTTGGGACTTTGGTGGTGGTGCCTTCACACCTAGTTCTCAGTTCCACCCTCAGCTGATTTCTCTGGGGCTTGGTATCACTCCTTGCAAGGGAAGGAGTCGTTCTCTCTCCATCATCTCCTTCTGGATGGCTGCAGTGACCTCCTGATTGATCTCCCCGTGCTCATTCTTTCTCCTCTTCAATCTCACGTGTCAGCACACGGTTTCCTCAGAACACAAACTTCCCGCTAACCACCCCATGCATGGCAGTCCCTGCTAGGCTAGGACGCCCCGCATGACCTGACTTCTCTTACAAACCCCCTCCTCTCATCCCACCCACACCACCTTCGCTCTCGGCCATGCTAGCTCTGGTTGTCCTTCTTCAACAGAGCCACGCTCCTTCCTGGCACCGGGCCGTTGCACATGCTTTGCCCTTGGCCTGAAACATTCCTCCACCTTTTTCCCTTTTGCTTATAACTATTACTTCATGTCCGTCTCACCCACTGGCATGTCAGCTCCGCCAGGGCAGGAGCCGGGTCTGTCGGGTTCACAGTTGCATCCGTGGTGCCTCCCAAGTGCCAAGCACCAAGGATGATCAATACAGATGGGATGAATTAAAGAATTCCTTGTAGTCCGGACATTCGGATTCTACAGTTAAGGAAACCACTTGAGGCACCCAGGCCCCAGTGATACAGAATTTTCCCCAAATCTGATTCCTCGAGACTTTTGCCCAGGATGCAAAGAAACATATCACTGGAAAGAGTAACCTTACGGGATACGATTTATGTCAGACGAAAGATCGTGAATCCCACATCTCAGTACGCTACCCTCAACTTTAAGTGGTTCTGATCCTGCCTTTTTTTATTGCAACCTACCATGTTCATGGAATCAATCATCCAGTCAAGCCTCCCCAGACAAAAACAAAAACAAACCATAAGATAAAACCACACTGGCCTGGTTGACCTTAGCTCTTCAAATCCCTTCCTCATTCTGATGGGAAAACTGAGCTCCCAGAGGGTACAGGATGCCCTTAGGATCAGGGTTTGAGCCCTGGCTTCCTGCCTGCCGAGCTTTTGATGTCCAGCTCTGGGGCATTTCCTGGGGGAGCAACATAGCCCAGCGCACCCCAACGTGAGAGCCCTGGGCTTCCACCTTAAGAGCACACACTGGATGGTGGTTCCCATGCGCAGGACAACCTGGTCAACTCCTACGAGATTCCACATGGACTCCAGCGAAGTGCTGCTCAAACCTGGGGTGCACACACATGACCCCAGAAGCCTGTCAAAATGCAGATAATGACCCAGGAGGTCTGGGGTGGGGTCCGGGACTCTGCATTTCTAACCAGCTCCCAGAGGCTGCTGCTACTGCCCAGACCACACTTTGCGTGGTACAGCTCCAGGTCGGGGCAGTCACTGGTACGGTCTGAAGGTTTGTGTTCCCCCAAAACACATATTTTAGAACTAATCACCGATGCCATTGTATTAGGAGGTGAGGCCACTGGGGGGTGATTAGGTCATGAGGGCAGAGCCTCATTAATGAGATTAGTGCCCTTAGAAATGAGGCCCAGGGAGCTCCCTCGTCCCTTCCACCATGCAAGGACACAGTGAGAAGACACCATCTATGACCAAGAAGAGTGCCTCCGCCAGACACCAAATCTGCCGATGCTTTGATCACGGCCTTCCCAGCCTCCAGGACCATAAGAAATAAAGTTCTGTTGTTTAACAAGCCGGCCAGTCTGTGCCATTTTGTCATAGCAGCTGAATGGACTAAGAGTGCCATCGTTCCCTGTAGAGCCCAGATGGTGTATATTTTAGGCTTTGTGGTATATGAGGCAAAATTGAGAATATTACATAGGTACTTATATAACAAAAGAGAAAACAAACTTGCTCAAATTGTTGATTGATGAAATTCAAAATATGACAATAATTGAATTCAATTTTATTAATATTTGTAATGCAGGTCTACCAATGAAAACACTGGGATTCCTTTTTTGGGAGGGATACTAGTAATGACTTCAGTCAGGGGGAAATCATTCTAAGCAGGTTTGCAGCATGAGGAATTCAGACTCTACCCCCTTCTACCGGGCCTCCCTTTGTTATTTAATGCTATAGGTTATAAATGGCAAGAAATATAAGTCTCAGGAAATGAAACACAACAAGAATTGTTTTAAGTACAATTCTGAGCTGCCAATGAAATTTAGCCTTTGTCTTCAAGAAATAGGTCCAATGTGACATTGTAGCTTTGTATTTTGGGGCCAGGTTTTTAATCAATACGTTTGAAGTAATTCAGCCTCCCATTCGCCCCGTGGTTGAAATGTGGGGTGGTGAGTTAGGACGTACCGTCGGTGCAGTTTGCACAGGTGGTTCTCACTGCGGGGGTCATGTTCCTGATCGAGGCACCGCCAGGTGTAAATTGAATCTGATTTCCCCGTAGCAGCAACACTGCGACGTGGGACCGTGTGACCGAGGAAGGATGCCGCAGGTGAGGGGGACAGCGGGGGTGAGAGTTGAGGTGTGAACATGGATGGCGTGTTCCAGGAATGCGAGTGGTCCGGGCTGGCAGAGCTGTTGGCTACCTGTCTCTCCCTCCTCCTTGATACTTCAGCTCATTAACTCTTCCGGCTCCTGCCTTGTCAATGTCCCCAAGCCCTTCCTGTGGGTGTCCGTTGTACCCACGATAGTTTGAGTTCTCAGAATCTCTTGATTAGACTTGCCGCCATCTCCTACCTGCTTCCCTGTCACAATTCTCTCCATTTTAAACACTGTTATGCACCCTGCCACCAGGTTTAGCCAAGACATGGGACCCTTGTGTCCCTTAAAGTCATTGAGAGCTCCCCAGACCTCACAGGAAGAAGCCTGACTCCGTCCACTGGCTACGAAGATCTTCGCGCTGGCCTCCGCTCACAAGCCTGGGGCCATTTTGTGCCGCGTCCCTGCACACTGCGCAGGCTGTTTTCAAGTGTCAGTTGCACGTGGCTTACCCAGTGGGGAAGTTGCTCGAATCACATAATGAGGAGTTGGAGGTGGACGCCTGCAGGGCCAGGGCTTCTAGTAGCCCTGTGACATCACCCCAGTGAGGTGGCTTGAGCCCAGGGGCTTCCATCATGGGCCCAAGATGACTCACGTGGTCCTAGGTATCGCAGACTCACACAGATATGTCCATGGACAGAAACTTCTACTTGAATGTCTCATTTTATCAGGGAGGACAACCTTTCCCAAGAGCACCCTCTCCCATCTCACTGGCCAGAATGACACGCAAGGCCTCACCTACACCACAAGGTGTTGAATCAGCACAGTTGGCTGGTGAATCCTCAATCATTAATCAAGCTCCAATCCCCAAGGCTGATGAGAGACTCCAGCCTGAGCACACGGTCACGTGGTGTGAAGAACAGAACTGAAACCAGGCTTAGCGTCAGGGAATAAGGGGAAAATGGCGCTGGGTAAGCAGTTGCCTGCGTTTGCTGTCCCTTGAAAACGCCATCCATTGTCACAGCCCTGTGTCTTCAGTCATGTCTCTCCCGAATGTTCTTCCACCCCGGGCAACCCCTTTTCATCCTCAAGATCCAGACATGATGCCACCCTCCCTGCAATGCCGCTGTGTTGGGACATTCCACACGGCAGAGAACAGTGAGCAGCCTGCAGGAACTCAGGGCGGGCTCCAGCCAACAGCCTGCAAGGGCCTCCAGTGACAGCCAGTGGGAGAAGGAGGCCTCAGTCCTATAGATAGAAGGAAGTGACTTTTGCCAGCCACAGCATGAGCTTGGAAGCAAATTCTCTCCCACACAAGCCTCAGGTGAGACCACGGCCCCAGCCAACACCTTGACCGCAGCCGGGGAGAAATCTCGAGGCCGGGGCAGCTGTAATGTCACACGTGTGTGTTGTTCTTAACCACGAAGTTCGTGGTAAGATTGTTATACAGAATAGCAAATTAACACACCCTGTTCCCCCCAACGCACCCCTAACCCATTCTCCACATTGCAGCCCAGTGTTTTCTAGCTACATCATCTTCCACCTTCCGGCTTACAACTTGTGAGCTGCAATGGCTTCTGAGCCCCGCCAAGAGCACCCTTGATCACCGTCTTTCAGATTCTATCCCATCCGACGCCCCGCTCTTGCGGCAACGCCTGGCTCGCACCTGTGTGGCTCTCCTCTGCCTCTGGGACCACACATGCGCTATTTCCTTATCTAGAAGCTCTTCCCTTTCCCAGCTGCTCTTCAGATATCGGCTTCTTCTGTCCCTTCAGAGACCTCCCCGGGACCTTGACCACCCATCCCTGGGTCACCAGGCCTCAGCCATTTCCTTGTTCCCTTCATCGCTCATGTTGTCATTTGTGGCTGGTTTAGCCCCGTCCCAGCCCACTCGGCTGTGCGCCCCGCAGGGGCAGCCATCACAGTTGTCGCATCCCCACTGCGACCCCAACACCGAGTTCTCTGCCTGACGCGCGGTGGACGTCCGCTGGATATTTATGAAAGGGACTCCACCAGAATGTGTATGTTCCGGTGAGTGTCTCCCTCCACGTCTCATTACTCTCCAGCCAGAGGAGACATTCCTAGGGCTGGACACTTGTTTCCTTCCCCTGGTCCTTTCTCTTCTGGGCTCCCATTTTGTGCTTCAGGCTCGGGCCATGATCCTGAGACCGACGGCTCTGGGGACAAGGGCTAGCAGAGGAAACAAAATGGATCAGGGATCAGTGGAACTTAGGCGGCTGGGATCCAGGGCGGCTGCCCAGAGCCCAGTGCCTGCGGACACTGCGGGCGTCTGGCGAGCACGGCCTCGAGCACGGCTGTGCGTTCAGCCATCGGAAGGCAGGCTGTGAGCGTGCGTGCGCAATATGTATAATGGGCTTCGCAAAATGCACATTAGCTAGATAGCTTTTGAGATGCATAAACGATGTGAGTGCCTGGGCTGTATTAATTTAGTCCTCTCTAGAAAAGCCTGGAAAATAATAGGCATTCAATAAGTCATTGTGGAATAAATAAATGAAGATTGAATTTTGAGGTCCTTGGTTTTTTATTGAGGTCAATATGAGAATAAAGCATGTCTCTCCAGCTATTACAAAGCTGGCCTTGGCGATATTGTCCATCAGTGGAGGGGAAAGAGCACTTTGGATGTTAGTCCTGCTGCCTGACCGTGCTAGCTGTGCGACCTTAGGCCAGCTACCTAACCTGGCGGGGTACCAGTTTTCTAACCTGTAGAAGGTGGGCTAACTCCAGGATCATTAGAGACTTAACTGAAATTACATGTGTCAAAAGCCTAACATGGTCGCAAAGAACCTCTGGGACCCTCAGAGAGGGACCCCTTCACTTGTCAGAAAAGAGACCTAAGACGGTAGCCTGGCACATGCTGCAACGCCAAAGCTAGGGTTAAGGGACGTGAGTGAGTACGGCGGTGTATTCTGGTTTGCTGTAGAAAGTTCTGGCATGTTCCAGTATTTCCTGGAGTGATATCATCTGGGATAGGGGAGCTAAGGCTTTGTAAACTCAGCACGTGACAGTGGGGATTGGTGTGGCCCTAAACTGGCAGAGGGTGCTCTTGGGCGAATCCTGACAAGTGGAGAAAATAAGTTTTGTAATATTTCTGTTCAAATCTCCTGGAAGGTAAACCCTAAAAATCTGGTTTCTGACTCCATTTTTAAAATCTTAAGTTTTGGGCCTGGCATGGTGGCTCACCCCTGTAATCCCAGCCCTCTGGGAGGCCAAGGCGGGAGGATTGCTTGAGGCCAGGAGTTCGAGACCAGCCTGAGCAAGAGCAAGACCCTATCTCTACAAAAAATACAAAAATTATCCGGGCGTGGTGGCATATGCCTGTAGTCCCAGCTACTCGGGAGGCTGAGGCAGGAGGATCTCTTGAGCCCAGGAGTTTGAGGTTGTGGTGAGCTATGATGACGTCACAGCACTCTAGCCTGGGCAACAGAGTGAGACCTTGTCTCAAAAAAAAAAAAAAAAACCACCTGAAGTTTCAGGAGTGTGTTTTATATGTATCAGTGACTTTCAATTTATTAACCAAATACTTCTCTGGAGAAGAGTAGCTAAAGAAAGAGGAGGTGTCAGCAAAAGCAACCCGGAGAAGAGACCCGGTAGAAGACGTGGGCCCCATGCAGGAGGGGAGAGAGCAGTTTTGGGCAGGCTGGCGGTGGCTGCAAATGCCCCATCAATGAAAACGAGGGTCCATTGCATAAATCAAATTCTGCTTTCCCAAAGACATCCTTTTTATAAGAGAAAAAAATACCTGGTTCTTGAGTTATCATACAATCACTGTGTGGAATGAAGCATGTTTTAAATCTCACATTTTAACTCAAATATTTCATGGTAATAGAGTACTATTACTCACAACTGAGAATCACCGTAATTCCAGGCCTTTTAAAATTTGGCACAATGGCCATTAGTCCAAAGGGAACAGAGAATGGCTTACATGAACCAAACCCCTTTCTATCCTACCACATTTCCTTCTGTTTCTAGAAAGGGTGGCCGGACACCCCGGGATGGCTTGGTCCTCATCGGTCGCATGACGGACACCAGAGGGACAGAGAAAACTGGACCTGGAAAACAGAGTCTGGGTTCATATATCAGATTCACCTTTTATCAGCTGCGTGATCTTGGCTACTTGTCTCTGTGACCTGCAATTTTTTCATTTGTAAAAGGGAGATAATTCATGGCTTTTAGGATTAAGAATTAAGAAGCATAACGAATGCACCTAGTATAGTGTCTGGTACAAAATAAGTGTTCAGAAATATCATTTCCCTTCCAGCTTTCCTCTTCGCTTTCTAAAAGTGAGTGCTTTGATCTGGTTGAAGAAAGGGGGGAAAAAAAACCCACAAAGGAAAAGAATTAATGGAAAAGTATATTTTCCTATAACACAGAAGCAGGAAATGAAGAAGACCTGAAAAATATCATAATTATACCTTAAGAGGATAAGAATAGTTAGCACAGTTGGCATTTATTGAATATTTACAAGGTGCCAGGCAGGGTCTGTGTGCTCTGCATATATTAACTCTTTTCTCTTTTGATCCTTATAACAAGACCTCAAGGTAGGCAGGTGTGATTATCACTCCCGTTTTGCAGAGGAGGAAACTGGGGACAAAGGGCGTTATTTGGCTAATAAGTGGCAGAGCTGGATTTGACCCTAGGCAGGTTCACTTCCCGGGAAGGAAACCCTGAGGCAGATTTCTAGAAGGGGTGTACCGGGCAGTGCTCCTGGGATCGACACCCGCGTGGAGGAAGCAGCAGTGGGCGGAAGAAGAGGTTGGGCAGGGACGCAGTTGCAACAGACTCCTCTGCCAAACCCGCTGGGAGCTTGGAAGCTGGGATGGCCCTTTGGGAGATGTCCCAAGCTGAGGCAAGGAGGGCTGAGTCTTTGTGTCCCTATGGCCAGTTATTGGATGCAGCTGTCATTTAGGGAGAAGGGTGTGGCCTTGAGTGGCTCTCTTCGGGCCCCAAGCGGTTCCTGGAGAAGGACTCAGCTGGGAGATGGCAGGTGCCAACCTCCCAGGACCTGAGGGATAAGTGGGCACCACACTGTCCACTGTGGTCACCCTCGGCCCCACTCGCATCTGCTTGCTTTGAAAAAAGTCTGGAAACAGCTCTCCCAGGATTCCGGGAGACACTTAGGAATATTAGTGAAACAAACTACAACCCTTGCTGTTGTAGCTGGTCTCAAAGCCACCACTGGTACCCACTGTCTTCCTCCTCTGTTATGCATTCAGAACTCCCCTCTCCCTAGCGAGAATCTGCTGAGCTTCACAGCTTACTGTTGGCCTAACCCGGAGCCTCATCCACGAGGGTGCTGAGCTCCTGACATCCATGCCGTCCGGGGCTACACGGCAGGCAAGGGATTCTGACTTTTTACTGGAATGGCTGCCTTCGGCCTCCTGTTCCTCATTTTTTATTACTTTAGGTCGTATAGACGGACAGTGCCCTTGTTGGCTGCCCTCCCATCTTGCCTCTAGGGATGACGTGTTTTATGAATCATCTCCAAAGATCTCTGCGGGTCGGGCCCCTCTGGCTGCCACCCCAACCTTCCTGCTCATTACGATAATTGCGCCCATTGGTTCTCCAGCATTTCGGGACCTTCTCATCCTCACTGTTATGGCGGCCCAGTTCTGTCATGGTATCTTTACTCCTCTGCCCTGGCCTACAGGGTTGCTAGTGCCCTTCTAGCACCTTCCTTATTGCTTGGGAAACAGAATGTCCCCCGGCCTCTCTCGTACAGCAGCGGCATCTTACCTCGCACGTGCCCCTCAGCAGTCCCATCACTCTAAGCTTCGGGACTCTTTCCTCCACCGTCGGCCATGGCCATGCTGGCATTTCTCCTTGACTTAGTGTCAGCCGCTGTTTTCTCCAAGCTGAGCCACGTATTAGCAGCAGGCCGGCCCCTCGTCCCTGGGTCCTTGCCAGGTTGTTAAATGCCCACTGATGCAGTCTCCCTTGTTTCACTTAATATTCTGTCTCCCCTTGACCCAGCACCCCCAGAATCTCAACCCATGATTCTCCCAGTTCCAGCAGGTGCACATGGTGAGGTCCTACAGCTCCCTTGGAATACAGTTCTTCCTCTCTCTCAGCAGGCCCAGCACTTCGGCAGCCAGCTTACGGCATGACTTAGCCTTAGTTGCTGGGAGGCGGGGATGGGGGTGGGGGATGCGTTGTCTTGCACAGAAGCAGCCTTCGCATCACCCTCAAGTAGAGCTCCTCAACAGGGAGGAGCTGGCCACTTAGGCCCAGGGAGAGCTCACCAGAATCTGGGAATTCAAGATTGTTCAAGTGCATCAACCCAGAGGGCCCTACCCATCTCAACCCGGGCTCTGACCGCGGAAAGCATCAGACATTCGGAGCCCAGGAGTGCAACCTCCTCTGGAGCTCTGCTTCTCAGTAGAAGCCCCGGGCTGATCCTGGCTATAGAGACGAGGCTCTCCTTAGATGTTGCCAGGAGTCTCTTTGGCTTTCACATTTAGTCTGTAAATGGTGACTAATCACCCTCAGCTTTTCATTGCCTCTCCCCAGTGCACCCAGCAGCAGTCATCCAAGTCCAGTGTCCTTATTTCTGCTTCCCCTTCTCAGATGCTTGCCACGCGGCACCCTCCAGCGCATCCCCTTCCACAGTACGCAGCCTGAATCCTCACCGAGGAAAGTTTTAACGATCACGCAGCTCCAGCGCACCAGGGGCTGCCCACGACCACCAGCAACGGACTTCTCCTTGCTGGGGGTCAGCGGGTGACCCAGATTCTGAATGCCGTTTTAGAATCTGTTTTCTTGGACCACTCCTGGTACCAACCGTCATAGGTTGGGCTCTCTGGGATGGAGACTGTGAGACAGAGATCTGCATACGGAGGTTTAGGGAGCAGAGTGCTCAGATCAACATCTGCAGGGCAGCGACGCAGGACTGGGCAGAGGGCAAGGCTGAGCTGTGACGCAGCTCCATGGAAGCTTCAGCCAAGCCTACGGGGAGTTCTGGGACTGGGCTGTTCAGAACAGCTGCGTTGTTCACGGCTGTTCTGAAATGGAGCTCGGGGCTGGGTCTTTCTACCTCCTTGCTGACCCACCATGGGATGTGGTTGCCTCCAGGAAGGTGAGACAATTCTCTTTGGCTGGGGAGCAATCTCCAGGGAAGGGCTTGGCAGGGAGCTGGTAGATGCCAGCACTCGCAGAAGCTGGGAGAATAAACGCTTCCATCCTGGGGTGGGAGCAGAGCGGGGACGGGGCATCTGGGCAGGGCACTGTGCAGGCATCCAACTCCCTGTGCCAGCTGCACACTAGAATTCAGGATAAGGAGCATGTATAACTCATTCTTAAAACAAAAAGAATTTTTTTTTTAAAGAAAATGAAACATTTTAATTTTTTTATTAGGGTTTTTAATCTTTTATTAGGGTTTTTGCCTTATAGATTTCAAGTGTCCTTTGGCACAGGAGCCTGGCTTTTTGTAGTTGTAGTAATAGCTGCGAGTGAAGAACCATCTGGATTGTTGGTCATAGCTACCAATGCCCTTCAGGTTGTAGGTCTGAAGTAGTTTATGCCCATTCTGATCACATAAAACTTCGTATTTCCACAAATTCCTACCCTATACCCAACACCCTCCTAATTCATTTCAATTTATTCTTCAATGCCCAGCCCAAATGCTTCCTCTCTGGGAAGCCGAACTTGACACTACCCCACAGACCTGATCACTCCCAGTGTTCCCACCACTCTTCCCCGTCCTTGTTTTTAGCACTTAGTCCACAGTGTGATGGTTCTTCATTAGAGTGGGAGCTCAGAACCAAGCGGAAAACAGAACACAGAACATACGCTTGGCATGTACATTCAATAAATGCCTGCTGATTGAATAAAAATAGTGATTCACTGCTGTATCTTTAAGTTACTCAAACATTTTTTTTTTGGAGACAGAGTCTCACTGTGTTGCCCCGGCTAGAGTGTCGTGGCGTCAGCCTAGCTCACAGCAACCTCAAACTCCTGGGCTCAAGCGATCCTCCTGCCTCAGTCTCCTGAGTAGCTGGGACTACAGGCATGAGCCACCATGCCCGGCTAATTTTATATATATATATTTTTTTAGCTGTCCAGATCATTTCTATTTTTTAGTAGAGATGGAGTCTCGCTGTTGCTCAGGCTGGTCTCGAACTCCTGACCTTGAGCGATCCACCCGCCTCAGCCTCCCAGAGTGCTAGGATTACAGGCGTGAGCCACTGCGCCTGGCCTACTCAAACATTTTCACTAAAACTCATAGCGTCACTGGGTAGGTCAAGCTCTAGAGAATACATTTCCCATTTGGGTAAACTGAAGCGCTAAGTCGTTTTGATGGCGTGCAAAACAAGATGATGTTGTCAACAGAACCCACATATTCAGTTTCCTTTGCTTTGGCGATTCCACGAAATCCACTCTGCACTACTTTGTCCAGAGTCTTGTTCCATCTTGATAGATGTATATTTGGAGGCTATTCATTAAGAAACTCAAAGTTAGCCCTGATGCTAATGTGAGTCCGACATTTAATGTGGTGATCTATTTTCTTTTTCAGGAATCAGTGATAACTCCAGCCACAATCGACCAATCCCACTCACTGGCATATATCTTGCATATATC
This sequence comes from Propithecus coquereli, assembly GCF_000956105.1. Classification (NCBI taxonomy): domain Eukaryota; kingdom Metazoa; phylum Chordata; class Mammalia; order Primates; family Indriidae; genus Propithecus; species Propithecus coquereli. The sequence goes on along the minus strand of NW_012149396.1, from coordinate 6,256,393 downwards.
TTGCTTTTGGCATTTCTTCATGTCTACAAATTTTGGTGAGAAGCTCGATGGCGACACTTAGCAAGATGGCAAAGCAGCTGGTGACTACAAGCAGAACCACAGCGGCTCCCCTTTGCACGGGGTGCCCAGCCCTCTTACCGGAGTCCAGATAAAGATGAAGACATAGCACAGGACAAAAATCCAACAGGTGCCCAAAGAACACAGGTAACCTTGTCTATCCATGCCCAGTAAGGGCTTCTACATGTCTCCTAACAACATGAGCTTACAGTTACTGAGTGCTGACTCTGTGCCGCTCTCCCCAGCATTTTACAGGCACAGCAGCACGGATTTAACAAATGCAGCACATATTTACGTATTCCTGGTACAAATCAGGCACGTGCTAGATTCTTGGCCTTCTCTGGGAAACCTCAGAATACTGAGGAGTCTTGGTTGGCATTCTCTTTTTAAAACAAAACATTTCCAGCCTGATCTATCTCCTCAGAAAAGTGAAATTTATGAATGAGAAAGTATATACATAGAAGCTATATTTTCCCTGTAATTTTAATACTTATCTAATTAGCATATGTGTACAGCAGGCCTGATGATGGACATACCCGAGCGTTACTTTAGATACTCAGGACTCCTTTGTCCTCCTGAGCTTGTCTGGAAGGTATGGGCACCACTGGCTTCTTAGTTCTCTTATCTGTAGGAGAGAAAATAATCTATATTGGTTTGATGGAGGTATTTATCCACACAATGAATAGATCCAATCTTGCTGATAAGAATGGTGTGAATTGCTCACCTTCTCAGAGGTGCATAAACTTCTTACTTAGAAGGACACTAATTAGAATACCTTT
>NW_012149396.1:6252994-6255507 GCF_000956105.1 Propithecus coquereli | reverse complement strand
TGTTTTATGAATCATCTCCAAAGATCTCTGCGGGTCGGGCCCCTCTGGCTGCCACCCCAACCTTCCTGCTCATTACGATAATTGCGCCCATTGGTTCTCCAGCATTTCGGGACCTTCTCATCCTCACTGTTATGGCGGCCCAGTTCTGTCATGGTATCTTTACTCCTCTGCCCTGGCCTACAGGGTTGCTAGTGCCCTTCTAGCACCTTCCTTATTGCTTGGGAAACAGAATGTCCCCCGGCCTCTCTCGTACAGCAGCGGCATCTTACCTCGCACGTGCCCCTCAGCAGTCCCATCACTCTGAGCTTTGGGACTCTTTCCTCCACCGTCGGCCATGGCCATGCTGGCATTTCTCCTTGACTTAGTGTCAGCCGCTGTTTTCTCCAAGCTGAGCCACGTATTAGCAGCAGGCCGGCCCCTCGTCCCTGGGTCCTTGCCAGGTTGTTAAATGCCCACTGATGCAGTCTCCCTTGTTTCACTTAATATTCTGTCTCCCCTTGACCCAGCACCCCCAGAATCTCAACCCATGATTCTCCCAGTTCCAGCAGGTGCACATGGTGAGGTCCTACAGCTCCCTTGGAATACAGTTCTTCCTCTCTCTCAGCAGGCCCAGCACTTCGGCAGCCAGCTTACGGCATGACTTAGCCTTAGTTGCTGGGAGGCGGGGATGGGGGTGGGGGATGCGTTGTCTTGCACAGAAGCAGCCTTGGCATCACCCTCAAGTAGAGCTCCTCAACAGGGAGGAGCTGGCCACTTAGGCCCAGGGAGAGCTCACCAGAATCTGGGAATTCAAGATTGTTCAAGTGCATCAACCCAGAGGGCCCTACCCATCTCAACCCGGGCTCTGACCGCGGAAAGCATCAGACATTCGGAGCCCAGGAGTGCAACCTCCTCTGGAGCTCTGCTTCTCAGTAGAAGCCCCGGGCTGATCCTGGCTATAGAGACGAGGCTCTCCTTAGATGTTGCCAGGAGTCTCTTTGGCTTTCACATTTAGTCTGTAAATGGTGACTAATCACCCTCAGCTTTTCATTGCCTCTCCCCAGTGCACCCAGCAGCAGTCATCCAAGTCCAGTGTCCTTATTTCTGCTTCCCCTTCTCAGATGCTTGCCACGCGGCACCCTCCAGCGCATCCCCTTCCACAGTACGCAGCCTGAATCCTCACCGAGGAAAGTTTTAACGATCACGCAGCTCCAGCGCACCAGGGGCTGCCCACGACCACCAGCGACGGACTTCTCCTTGCTGGGGGTCAGCGGGTGACCCAGATTCTGAATGCCGTTTTAGAATCTGTTTTCTTGGACCACTCCTGGTACCAACCGTCATAGGTTGGGCTCTCTGGGATGGAGACTGTGAGACAGAGATCTGCATATGGAGGTTTAGGGAGCAGAGTGCTCAGATCAACATCTGCAGGGCAGCGACGCAGGACTGGGCAGAGGGCAAGGCTGAGCTGTGACGCAGCTCCATGGAAGCTTCAGCCAAGCCTACGGGGAGTTCTGGGACTGGGCTGTTCAGAACAGCTGCGTTGTTCACGGCTGTTCTGAAATGGAGCTGGGGGCTGGGTCTTTCTACCTCCTCGCTGACCCACCATGGGATGTGGTTGCCTCCAGGAAGGTGAGACAATTCTCTTTGGCTGGGGAGCAATCTCCAGGGAAGGGCTTGGCAGGGAGCTGGTAGATGCCAGCACTCGCAGAAGCTGGGAGAATAAACGCTTCCATCCTGGGGTGGGAGCAGAGCGGGGACGGGGCATCTGGGCAGGGCACTGTGCAGGCATCCAACTCCCTGTGCCAGCTGCACACTAGAATTCAGGATAAGGAGCATGTATAACTCATTCTTAAAACAAAAAGAATTTTTTTTTAAGGAAATTGAATCTTTTTATTTTTTTTATTAGGGTTTTTATTCTTTTATTAGGGTTTTTGCCTTATAGATTTCAAGTGTCCTTTGGCACAGGAGCCTGGCTTTTTGTAGTTGTAGTAATAGCTGCGAGTGAAGAACCATCTGGATTGTTGGTCATAGCTACCAATGCCCTTCAGGTTGTAGGTCTGAAGTAGTTTATGCCCATTCTGATCACATAAAACTTCGTATTTCCACAAATTCCTACCCTATACCCAACACCCTCCTAATTCATTTCAATTTATTCTTCAATGCCCAGCCCAAATGCTTCCTCTCTGGGAAGCCGAACTTGACACTACCCCACAGACCTGATCACTCCCAGTGTTCCCACCACTCTTCCCCGTCCTTGTTTTTAGCACTTAGTCCACAGTGTGATGGTTCTTCATTAGAGTGGGAGCTCAGAACCAAGCGGAAAACAGAACACAGAACATACGCTTGGCATGTACATTCAATAAATGCCTGCTGATTGAATAAAAATAGTGATTCACTGCTGTATCTTTAAGTTACTCAAACATTTTTTTTTTGGAGACAGAGTCTCACTGTGTTGCCCCGGCTAGAGTGTCGTGGCGTCAGCCTAGCTCACAGCAACCTCAAACTCCTGGGCTCAAGCGATCCTCCTGCCTCAG